>NW_010972622.1:1139935-1142205 GCF_000737465.1 Haliaeetus leucocephalus
GGGGGGAAAGCGCTGGGGCCTCGCACCGGCTGAGCGAGGGCTGGGGCGGGCGGGGGTCGCTTGCCCGACGTCTGTGTGGTCGTCGTCGTCGTGCTCCAGTGGCCGCTTGTGTGCCCCTGCCCCGCCGCTCCTCGCCCCGGCCACGGTCCCGTGTCCTGTCACACCCCCCCCAGCCTCGGGCACTGCGCCACAGCCGGCAGGGATGGCCGAGGCAGCACCAGCCGCTGAGGGCTGGGGGGGGCTCGGGAGGGACCACCCGCACCCTTCGGACGGCAGCAGGGCCGTGGCAGCAGAGCCGGGTGAGAGGAGCCCAGGGCCGTGGCGGGACCCCGTGGCACCCCTGGCCTGCGGCTCAGCAGAGCGGGTCGACCCTCGGCACCCTCCTTGCCGGCATCCGCCTCGGCACCAGCCCCCCCCCTCCCCGGCCTCCTGTGGATGCTGAGCCGAGGACGCGGCTGCTGCCTTTGAAAAGCCCCAAACCCCTCTGCAAAGGGATCCGGCGCGGCCTGAGCACGGCGCGGCTCTCAGATCTATTTCAATACCGGCTCTTTGTTCACTTATCGGTTTCTTATATCTCCTCTAGAGGTTTTTTTCTCCCTTTCCCCTCTCCCCCCGCCTCTTTTTCTCTCCTTTTTCCTTCAATCTTTTATTTTTTTAAACCTTCACTTGTTTCCCTTTGCCATGCCTCTGCCCTCCTAGATCTTAGGCCAGTGAGCTGCTAATTGTGTGGGAGGGGTCTTCCCAGGGCCCCCCCAGACCTCTTGCAGACCCTGGTGTCCCTTTGCTCCCTGGTGAGACCATTGGGGACACTGGGACACCCCTGAGAGTTTGCTCCGGTGATATGAGGCGAGGCCCTGGCCGCGCAGGGGTAGCGGGTTTGGAGGGCCCACGGGCCGTGCCGGCCGAGGTTGGTCCCACACAGCCCCCAGCCAGGGTTCAGCTGCCCCATCCCTTCTGCAGCCCTGGGGCAAACAGGGTAAATCAGCACTGGTGGGGGGGAAGCCAGCGCTTGGGTCCCTGAGGGGATTGTTGTGGGATTCAAGCTGGGCAGGGAGAGGGGCACAGAGGCTCCTGCCAGCGTGGGAAGCGGGGAGCAGGGGAAGAGCGGGAGCACGGGCTGTGGGCTCTCACACCAGCCAGAAGTGCTGGCACCACAGCAGCAGCAAGAGACGGGCTGAAGGGACCTTCCCTGGAGGGAAGGCTCCCCCGTGCCCTGGCTGCAGACCCTGAGCTCCAGGTGCCCTGTGCCCCTTCCCCGGGCGGTGCTGCGGCTGGGTGCCCGCACAGGCAGGCACCACGCTGCGCGGGGCTGCGGTGGGGCTGCTGTGGGATTGTATGGGGCTGGCATGGGGCTGGCTGGGGCCCCGCAGCCCTGCGGTGCCAGGACTCCTGGATCTCCCCACTCCGCGTCGGCACTGCCCTCTGCTTTCCCTTTCCTTTCTCTCCCATTTCCCTTCATTTCTCTCCCTCTCCCTTTCTGTTGCTTATTTCTCCTTTACCTTTTATTCATTCTGTCTCCACACGTACGCACAGTTCTGCAATGCTCCCCCATCCTGTGCTTGCCCCCAGCCCTGCTGATACCAAAGCCCCTGCCGGCAGCTTCCCGAGGAAGGCGACTAGATAATAATAGTAATAACAGTAACAATCATAGTAATAACAATAAAGTGATAGTGTTGGGGAGGGATCCCTGCTGAGCTGGGGGGGGGGATGAGAACACCTGGCAGACCCCTCTGAGAGGGACCCGGCACCAGGCTGGAGGGAATGAGCACACGTGTGTGCGTGTGCACGCACACATGTGTACATGCAGGTGACGCAGGTTGCACGTCCAGCCCGAGATGCAGTGTGTGTGCTGCGGATGGGGGTGTTCGCACACTCCAGGGTGTGCAAGGCAGGGGTGCCTGTCTGTGGGCACCCTTGGTGCGTGCGCAGGGCCTGGGGGCTGCCCCCCAAAGACCCTCCTGTAGGATGGTCCCCCTTCCGTGCTGGAGTCCTTGGGGGGGCCCAGCAGCAGGGGACCCTCTCCCCTCCCCAGCTGCAGCTGGGCAGGATGGAGATGGGCAGGAGTGTGTCTCCCCCCCCAGGTGCTAGCACATCCCCTCCCGGACAGGAGCAGAACCGGGGGCATCCCGGGCTGCTGGGGTCTCCCAGGATGGGAGGGTGGGGGGGCAGGACCGAGGGCATCCCGGGGTGCTGGGGTCTCCCTGGAGAGTGGGGGGGCAGCCCCGGCTCCGGCCCCTCCTCGGGCACAGGGCTGGCCCGGAGGCGCCCCG
>NW_010972622.1:1142338-1142609 GCF_000737465.1 Haliaeetus leucocephalus
GCCGCGGAGGCGCCGCCCGGCCCCAGCAAGTCTCCAACTTTCTTCCTGCCTCCCCTCGCCGCCGCCTCCCTCCTCCGCCCGCCCTGCCGCGCTCCCTCCATCCCGGGAGCCCCGCGGAGCCCCGCGATGCTCCGCTGCCGCCTGCCCCTGCTCGGGCCCTGGCTGCTGCTGCAGGTACGGGGGGGGGCACCGGGCGCGCCCCGGCCGCACCCGCCCGCGGGCGGCAAAGTTGCTGCTGCCGCCGGGGGGGTGTGCGCGGTTCCGGGGGGGG
>NW_010972622.1:1142716-1142953 GCF_000737465.1 Haliaeetus leucocephalus
AGGGAGGTGAATGGGAGAGTTGTATGGCGGGGGGGCCCCGGCCAGGGATTGGACAGCGTGGGGGGGGGGGTCCTGCTCGCCCCAAGTTGGAGAGGGCTCGGGGCTGTCCCGGACTCTGCGCGGGGGGTGCGGGGCACCGCGCTCGGACATCGGGCGCAGTTGGGGGCCGGAGGGCTCCGCGGGGCGGGGGCAGCAGCGGGGGGGCCCCGCCGCCGGTGCAGCCCCCGTACACCCCCC
>NW_010972622.1:1143207-1147599 GCF_000737465.1 Haliaeetus leucocephalus
GGGGGGGGCCCTGCTGCACCCCGGGTGGAGCTGGGGCAACAGAGGTTTCCTCGGCTCTGCCACGGGTGTGAGCACTGAAACCACCTGCAGAGGTGATGCCTCATTTCTGTCCTGACTCGGTGCGGGCTCAGCTCCAGCACTGGCGTGGCCTTCACCTCTGCCGAGGTGGGGCACTTCCCTGCTAGCTCCGTCCCCCCCATCTCACCCGGGTGACCCTCAGCCAGGGGGTCAGCACGCTGGCCATTTACCCCAGGGACAGGCTTGGCCTTGCTGAGCCAGGCAGGAGGCTTTGCCTGTTCTTGCCCCTTTGCCTGTCTGTGGAGGTTGAGGAAGAGGCTGCAGATGCAGAGACGCCCTCCCCACCCGCAGAGCCCTCCCCATGATGTCCCCCCATCCCAGATACTAAATGCTTCCCAAAGCCACTCACCCCTGTGTGTCCCCCCTCTGCCACCTCCTCTTGGAGCCCAGTGAGGCTTTTCCCCCCCAGCGGGAGCTGCCGGGTTTGGGGGCTACAGCTGCATCTGGCACCAGCATCTGTGGTGGTCATGAATGGGGGGATTTGTGCCCCCCCCCCCCCCCCCCGTGTCCATCTAACGCAGAGCATCTGTCGGTGCTGGAGCTGCTTCAAGACAAATGGTTTTGTTTTGATGAAATCAGGAGCAGGGCGCTGCCCCTATCCCCCTCCCTGCCCAAACAGGCAGCAGCGGTGGGGTGGTGAGGTGGGGGCTCACAGCCGGGGACAGTGGACCCATCCTGGGGCATGGGTGGGCATGCGGGTGCAGAAGCCTCCTGCTGCATGCGTGGGGAATAACCCCGGGAGATGCTGGCAGGGGCAGTGAGCCCCAACCCCTCTGCAGTGCGGGGCCAGGACTGGCCAGTGGTCTGTGGGCTTCCTGGCATAGGGACAGGTTGCAGGAGGGGCTGGGGTCTGCACAGCCATGCACCCAGCTGGGTCGCAAGGGAAGGGACATGGAGTTGTTCCTGCCCCCTCAGTCCTCTGGGCCTGTTGGGGAGAAACTTTCCCGGCCCCTCTTGGAGGACAGGAGGCAGCCTGATGGGTGGGGGGGCCCCTGCCAGCTCCCCCCGGCCCCCAGCTGCTGCATTGGACCTGAGCTCCCCAGTGCCTCGTCCCACTGGGGCCGGGGTTGGAGCACTGGGCAAAGAGGCAGATGTGGCTGCCTCCCCTGGGCAAGCACCTGGCATACAGCGAGTGCATTCGTCCCTGGGGGTGTGTGTTTGTGAAAGCATTCCTGCTGCAGGGAGGACAGCCCCCCGGGGTGCCTCCCTGCCACGCTGTGTGTTTGCTGGTTGTCCCTGCTGGGGGGGTCTCTGTGTGTGTGTGTGTTTGAGCGTGCGTCTCCCTGCTGGGATGGACAAGCTCTCCCAGCCCAGCAGGTGCCCGTCTCTGCTGTGTGTGTGCAGATCACCTCCCCCCCGGCCCCCCACCCTTCATGGCTGCAGCTACCTGGGATTCGCCATCTCCTTTCCTGCACCTGAGCCCGGGATGGCAGCGCTTGGGCAGGCGGGAGAGATGCTGCCCAGTGCTCCCCGCAGGTGATCTCCCTGCCTCAGCCTTCCTCTGGCTGCTGGTTTATGTTTATGCATTAGCTTTTTTCTGTGCATTGAGCATTAAATCTTGGGGGTCCCTCAGAGTAGGGCTGGCCTGGCTTCCTGCTGGTTTGGGTCCCGTCCAGCCCCCCAGGTGCACCTGAGAGCAACGGGAGAGACCCACGGTGGGGCAGACTGTGCATTAACTCCTGGGCACTTCCTACAGCCATCCTTGGGCTCAAAGGGGCAGCTGTAATTTTGCAGAGAGGAAGGGAATTCCTGGCCAGCAGCCTCCTGGCCTTCCCAGGAGGCGGATGCTTGCCTTAGGCGTCTGGTCCCCGATGCCCAGGTGATGGCCTGATCCGCACCAGGTGCTGAACAAGAGCCAGTGGTGGAGGGCGGCAGCGTGCCACTGGCCCCGGGGCAGGCAGGTGGGAGCAGGGTGCAGCCAGGCTGCCTGGGGAGAGAGCGGGGTGTGGGGCTGGAGCTGGGACATCGGGTGTCTTTCCTCACCCCTGCTCTGGCCCTGCTGCCTGCCTGTGCCTTTGGAGGAACATGCCTCCCCCAGCACCATGCCTCAGTTTCCCTCCTTCCTGGCGGGTGGGAAGGTGAGATAGCGGGTGTCTGCGAAGCACCTGGAGTGTTGCTGGCAGGTTTTCCTTCCTGGATTAACCCTTTCCAGGAAAATCCTGCCTTGCAGTGCCGGTGGCCATGCCAGCAGGAGGCTGGTGGCGTGGGACGCTAGCCTCCAGGAAACTCACCCCGCTTCATTCCCTTTTCCTTGCTGTCACCCAAGAGCCGTCACACATCTACTGGGTTGTTGGCTGACAGATGGCTTTGCTCTTAAGCAGATGCTGCCAGCTCTTTTGGTGCAAGGACACCCCTATTCACACACACCCCCAGCTCCCATTAATGGGGAGAATTTTACCGTTTCATGGCTCAGAGCCTTCTACCCTATTTGGGGCCAGGGGAGGGTAAATGGGGTTTGGGTGGCAGTGCAGCCCTGCAAGCCCCCGTCTGGCCAGGGGTCCCTGTGGGCACAGAGCTGCAGGGACCAGCCCCAGCAGGACGGTGCCCAGATGGCACCTGCCAGGACCAGGGGAGCGGCTCCATGCATCCCCCCACCTTCCCGATTCCTGCAGATCTCCCGAGCTGACCGTCGTTGCGGCGGGTGCTGTGTGCTCAGCATGGCTGAGCTAATCTATCGCCAAACAAACACACACTGTTATTCCGAAAGAAGGTTTCCAAGCGACTCATTTCCCTTTTTTTAATAACTCTTCCCTGTGGTGCCCTTTGCACCCTGAGCTGGGAGATTCAATAAGGCTGAAGCCTGGAGCGTGGCGCAGCTCAGCCTCCCACTGAAGGGGGGGGAGCAGCAGCTGGGGAGGGGAGGCACCCAGGGGTGCCCCCCGGCCAGACCCAGTCCTGCTCTTCCACTGTGTTGTTCTGGCTGAAATCCGGGGCCTGCTTTATTGTGTCCCCGCACCCCCCCCCTTGTTTTTAATTGCCAGTTTTCTGCCGGGCACTGGTGGGGGGGCTCAGAGGGGGTGGCCCTAGCTGGGACAGCGAGGCAGCCAGAAAACCGGGCGCTTCTCTCTGCGACAGCAGCCCTAAGCTGAGTGCCAGTCAGCCCCACTGCTAATCACACCCGTGCCAATTAACACTCCCAGATTAATGACTTTTGCCCCCCCTCCCTCCATCCACAGCTCCTCCTCCCGGGGAGCCAAAGTCCCGGCAGCCGGTGGCCCAACAGTGGGGCGATGCCGTGCTGAGACCCCAGCAGCTGAAGCCTCCCACCCCCTGCCTGCCCTGGCCAAGCTCCAGCATCTCTGAAGAGCTGCTTGGCTCAGCCTTCGCGCTCAGGCGCTGAAGGTAAATGGCCCAGGAAAGATGAAGCTTCCTCTCCAGCCGCTTGGATTGCTACTAAAGAAATAATCACGTCCCTGTGCCCGTGTTCCCCCCTCCCCGCCTTTTTTCCTGATCGCTGTTGCAAAAGGAAAGTCATTGTGGAAATGAGCACCCAGCCTGCAGAAATGATCAGCTGCAAAGAGCCTGCAGGGCCCTGTGCTCGTGGTGGGATTAATTTTCCCTTCCCCAAATAAATCCCCATCAGACCCTGTTGCTCAGACAGGGGCTGACCGCCGTACACCCGGGGCAGGGCAGGTTGCTCGGCCCAGTGCCGCTGTCGGCACAGACCCTGTCCAACCCCCGCGGCTGTCCCAGCACCTGAGCTGGCCTTGGTGGGTGTCATGGTGGGCAAAGACCCTCTCATTCCTCCTCCTGTCCCCCCCAGCACTGGGCAGCAGAGCCCCTGTCTTCAGCAAGCAGAGCAACGCTTTACACTGCTTCGCCTGCTGCCTGCTTGGGACCGGGAGCCTGGACAGGGTGGTGCTTGCAAAACGGGGCCAAATCCGGCCCCCGGGGGCTGCGAGGGAGCTCCCAGAGGGCGGTGGGCTGCAGGGACCCATTGTCCCCTGCTCCTGGGGGGAGCCGGTGCCCGGCTGTGGTGGGGCACAGTCCTTGTGACCCCGGGACAGTGCAGCCTGAGAGGAGCTGCAGTCCCAGCAGTGCCCCTGAGGGTCCTCTGGGTCTCTCGGAGAGTTTTAATCAGCCTCTGCTGTCGGGGGGCATGCGGGGGACAGCCGTGTCCCTGCTGCTGCTCCTCCCTTCCTTCTCCTCCCAGGGGGAATAAATCCCAGCTGGCCCTGGGACTGTGCCAGGGGGGAGAAGGGGGCAGCAGGGGCAACGCAGTGCTTGGGGGGGGGCACAGGGACAGTGTCCCCACTGAGGGGACAGCCCCGCGTTTGCCCCTCTCCGTGGTGACCTTCATACCAGCCCTGTCTC
>NW_010972622.1:1147754-1155934 GCF_000737465.1 Haliaeetus leucocephalus
GGGCAGAGAAGAGGCAGCTGGGCAGAAGGTAGGGGCTGCGTCCCTGAGGGCCTGGGGTCCCTCTGGTTTGGGGAGGGGCTCAGGGGGAGCTGCCACCTCTCTGCACCTCCCCCCCCCAGAAAGTTCTTGCCTGTCAAAGAGCTGGGGCAGCTGTGGAGAGGTAGAGGGAGTCCCACAGCCTGCTCTACTGTGGGGAAACTGAGGCAGAGCTGCAAGGGCCAAGGAGGGGGAATGCGGACATCCCGTCTGGGCATCCCTGGCTGCTGAGGATGCAGGAGTGACCTGGGACTAGCCCCTGCCAGCTCTGCCTCCATTTCCCCACACGCCATCCATTTGAGCTGCCCACGTCTGCATGCTCTTGCCTGCTCCTGAGCGCGAGGGGGCTCAGCCGAGGAAGCCGCGGCCCTGGCACTGTGCGGGAGGGGAGCATGGCTTGTACTGGTCATGCAGCACTGCACTGGCCGGGGAGCAGCCCCTCTCCCCAGTGACCCCCAGCCCCTTCCGACCCATCCCTGCGTGGTACCAGGTCCCACTGGCCGACCCAAGCCGGGTGTTTCGGGCAGGATGGGCTCCAGCTGGCTCCGGGGGACGTTGCTGCCTGGGCGAGCAGGATTCAATTTCCTCTGAGCCCATCAGCCGGCGCATCCCTGTCTCTCCCACCGCCCCCGTGCCCCCTCGCCACTGGCTTGTGCACACCCGCCTGCACGCCCCTCTCCCCCTTCCCGCTCCGTTTATCTCCTCATTTTCTCATTCATTCTCTTTTCTTCCTTGAGTCCAATGAGTCACACAAGCCCTGAATCCTTTGCCTGGTGCTGTCTCCTCCCTTCTATTATATTTTTTCCTTTGCTCTTAACAGCACTTTTCTTTTTTACCCGTGGGGGAAGAGACTGGGGATGTACATTTTTCCCTGCTCCCCCCCCAGCCACCTACCAGCTCCTGTCTCACCATGAAGCCCTTAAAAGTAATAAATAAATAAAACAACGGCTGAGAAAAGAAAAGGCAGGAAACGAGTGACAGGGAAAAGGAACCAAAACGAAAGAAAGAAGAAGGAGGAAAAAAAAGTCCTACTCGGGCTATGAAATATTTATTAGCCAGCGCGTGCCGAGCGCGTTAATAAAGCCGCAGCATTTGCATATTTTTTCCATCTGCAAGGAGCGAGGTGTCTGTTTAGGGGGTGAAGGCAAACGTGCCTGTGGGAAGCTGATTTCTCCCGGCCCCTGTGCAGGTCGTGCTCCCGCACGAGGCAACACCGGTCCTTACACGAGCGTCACTTCGGGCAGGGGTGTCACCAGGAGCAGGACCCCAGCACAGTTCCCGTGGGTCTGGCAGCACCAGCAGCCCCGCGGCACCTTAATGACCCAATGGTGGATTTGGTTTTGGTGAGCTGTCCGGGCTCTGCCCCCACCGAGGACGTGCTGGCGCTGGGTTTCCCCATCCTGGTGCTGGGCGTTCTGCAGCCATCTGCCCGCCATGCTGTGTTTGGATGTCTGCAAACTGCTGGCGGTTGCGGCAGCAGCACAGGAGAGGCAGAGGAAAGACCGGGGAGGCCTTTGGGTGGTCATGCTGAGCTCACCTCCAGGGCAGGATTTGTCCGGCCGTCACCGTGACTCTGTGTGCCTGTGTGGCAGGGTGGCCGTGCACGAGTGCATCCCGACTGGTCCCTGTTTGTCAGCTGCTTGACCCCTCAGTGCCTGGGACTGGGGCAGGTTCAGTATCCCCCGGAGCACAATGCCCTTTCGCCTGCGGCTGGGTGGGGGCTCCCGGCCAGGAGCAGGCGCGGGCAGGAGTCGGGGGCTAAAATGTGAGGAGGGGATGGGCTGTGCATGGGCAGTGCAGGGTCTGGCTGTGGGGCAAGCCGCTGCCTGCACAGATGTGGAGTGCATGGCAGGGCCGGTGCTGGCCATGCCAGCAAGGGTGGTGGGGGGCACCAAGCAGAGCCAGCCCCCCACTGGGTGCCCCGGCCCTGGAGCTGCTGGCTGGGAATAGGCTTTCAAGCATCTTTGAGCTGGGAGTCGGTGGGACACAGGGGTGGCTGCTGGGGACAGCCAGCTGGGTTTCTCCTCTTGCCCTTGTGAGGCTGAGATGGGGGGCTGTGCCCTTCCTCCCAAGACAGTCCTGCACCCCATTCCTGCGGCCCCTGCCCCTGACACCCCACACCTGCCTGGCAGCCAGCAGCTCTCCCCCATAACCCCTGCTGGGCTGCGCACCGCTGCCATCCCCAGGCCCCCCTCACCTGCCCCGCTCCCTGTCCTGCAGCCCTGTCCTTTCGCCCTTGAGTCCTCGCCGCTGGAGGAGCAGCATCCTCGGTCACGGCCTCCCCGGGCAGGGATGGGCAGCCGGACTGGGTCTCTCCTTGAGCTTCTGGTCTGTGGTCCCTGGGCTTCTCCCAGCCCCACCAGTACCCTGGACCCAGCCCAGGTGTGCCCAACAGCAGGTTAATTCGTTGCCCTGGCACCAAGGAGTCATCATGGCAGGTTTGCCTCACAGGGACTTTCATTAGCAGCCTGCCACTCACCAGCCCCATCTGCGCTTGCCAACGCAGAGCGGCAGGCTTGCAGCCAGCGGGGCAGAGGCACAGGCACAAGCAGAGGCATGGCCGTACCCCCAGCATGTACTGGGGTGGGGGCGCAGGAATACATTCATCCCAGGGTGCACAAACACTGAGGGGCAGAGGCTCCCCTGCAAAGGCACACATGCAGAGCCATCTCACTTCATGTGTGCATGTGTAACCTTGCATATATGCACACAGATGTTCTCACAGGAGCGTGCAGGATGTGTGAAGGCATTCGTGCACAATCAGCTGCATGCAGAGTGGCACGTGTGTACACAAGCAACAGCAGGCATTTATTGCATTCACCTGCACGCTTGCGGCAGGTGCACAGTGGGCTGGGTGGGCACCGGGTGATCTTGGTGCACACGCTCGCACATGGACACGGGAGCACGCACACTCAGAGCTCACTGTGTGCGCTCTCCCACATGCAGTTGTTCAGACGTGCATTGCACGCCTCGGCACGCTCAGGCGCGTGCTTGGGTCCCTCCCTGCAGCCCAGCAGAGCCCACCGCTGCACCACGTCACCCTGCCACCGCATTAGCACCCGCGCGGCGCCAGCGAGATAAATGGGAGCTGTCAGAGGCACCTTGTTTGCTGCTAACCTTTGGAAATGCCACACCGCCCGGGGCTGCGCTGCACCAGGGGGAGCGGGCCCGCGGGGATTGTCGCTCACCACCTCCAATTAATCTCTTTGCACTAACGAAGGCAGCGGGGTGACAGGGGAGAGACCAGCTTGACCCTGCGCCCATGGGGAGAGCTGGAGACCCCCATCAGCAGATCGACACCTGCTCTGCCACTGACCCCCCACCAAGGCAGGGGAACAGCTCCAAGCTGGATGCAGGGGACAGGCTGGCTGTAGGGACAGGGTCTTTGGTAAGGGTTGTCGTGGGTACTCTGCTCCTGGCGCAGGTGGGGGCTGTTTTGCCTTGAGATGGTACCGCATCAGTCATGGCCCTGTTCTCAGGGTGCTGGGAGCTCATCACAGCCCATACTGGGGCAGCCAGTCCACCCCACCCTTCCCCACACAGATCCGCTCCCCTCCACCAAGGTGACCGTGGGTCTCAGGGGAGCAGCTGACGGCGCTTGGCCCTGCCAGCAAATGGGATGTGAGTGGCCATCACTGCTGGTCCTGACAAGCCAAATTGATGCCGGCACCGAGAGCCTTCCCAGTCCCTCCGCAGCCACCCCCAGCCCTTCCTGCATCCTTGCCTCACTGCTTGCGCACACACGGAGTGACACACGGGTGCCTGGAGATGCATGGCAGCCCTGCACAGCCCCACACACGCACAGAAAAGTGCACAAGGGGCTTGAGAGCAGCAAAAACCATATCATCTTGGGGTAATGTGTAGATGCAGCAGCGCATGCATGTGTAACAGCAAAAAACAAGTGTACCAGACAAACACACATGAATGGTGCATCACAGCCAGAGCCCAGCACGCAGTGGAGCCAGGCATGGCCCTCCTCTGGCACAGGGGACAGACAGATCCTGGCGTGGCCAGGGAGGGAAGGGGCTCTGCAAGCACCCATGCAGGGCCAGGAGGCACTGGGACTCCCATGTGTGCCTGTGAAGCCTGTCCGAGAGATTCACATGCAAGTGTGTTCATGCTGCACCCCAACCACTCACAAGCAGAAACATTAATATTTAACGCGAGGTGTGGGTGAGACCTGCCCTGAATGCCGACAGCGGTGGCAGGGTGCAGGGGGGTGACCTTGGCTCCCCTCAGTGCTGTCGCGGAAGAGGCTTGCTGTGGCCCCATTCTGCCACAGCTCTTGCCCACAGGCTCTGAGACCCCCAACCGACCAGAGAAAGCCATCCTCCTGGGGCTGCACCAGGGGCTGCGAGTAGCGAGGGTCTCCCCCACGCCCCCGTGCTGCCCACGGCCTCGGACTGCGCTTGTGCCGCAATCGATAGCCCTGGCTGCATCGGCAGTCGCTGCCCTGCTCTGCAATTCCCTTTCATCCCCCGCTCCCCCAGCAGCTCCTGGGGAGGGACCTGGGGGTGGGGGCGAGGCTGCCAGCCTGGCCCCTCTCCCTGAGGGGCTGGAGGGCACCTCTCTCCCTGCAGGGATAGGGGCCTCTTTCCCCCAGGAGTGCCCTGCCGTGTCCTGCCCATGCCCATGCCCAGTCCGTGCCCACAGCCCCTGGCCTCATCCTGCCCCATCCTCCTGCACAAGCCCGGCTTGGGGACCCGCAGTCCTCAGTTAATGCAGGGAGCTGGTGTCAGCACCTCCTTCCCCAGTACATGCCCATCCCCATTGTTTCCAACTGCGTCCCCTCTCCAGTGCCTGCCCCTGTCACTTCCCTGTCCCTACTGCATCTCTGTCTCCATCAGTTTCCCATCACAGGCCTGTTCCCATCACATACCCATCTCCACTGCATCCCCCTCACCACTAGCAAGGGATCATGGGGTGGGGGGTGAACTGGAAAGGGAAACTGAGGCAGAGGGAGGAGGGCTGTGGTGGCTCATGTAGCACTGCTGGGGGGAACCACTCGTCCTGGCTTTCGGCCCTAGCTGAGATGGAAAGCCAGCGCAGAGCTGAGAAACCTCCAGAAATCTTTTCTGGGCTGGTGGGGGCTTGGGCGGCATGTGCTCACATGTGTGTGTTCCCCCGTGGGCTGCAGTCTCCGTGCTGCCCCCTGTCCCCTCTCCGTGGGTGCAGGCGGGTTTTGGGGGCTCCCCTTCCAGCTGTGGGATTACCAGTGCCCCTTGCCCATGTGTGCTCATCTTCTGGCAAGGGAGGCCCACTGCCTCCCCACAGTGGGACACAGGGGGCTCCCGGGCTGATGAATATGTAGGAGTGGGATTAACGACGGAGCATAGCTGGGGTGGAGGGGGAGCAGCGTGTCTCTCCGGGACCACCACCTCCGCCCTGCCACAAAACACCACTCTTCTGGCTGGAGGGGGGGTGCTGAGGGGCTGCCCTTCTCCCCCTCCCCCATTTATCTCTCCATCTCACGGTCCTGCCGCGCTCGCTCCCTCTCTCTCTGGCTGGTGAAGGCACCCGGCTTTGAAGCTGCGTTGAAATATAGATAAGGGCGAAGGCAGCAGCCGCGCTCAAAGAGAGATTGGGGAGGGAGCTGGGGGACGGCCAGACCGAAGCGGGGGGCTGCGGGGATGCTCAGCCGCAGCTTCGCACTGCACAGCCCCCTGTCCCCCACCTCCCCAAGCTGGGCTGAGACCCCACAAATTGTCCTCCCCTGCAGACGGGCCAGGGGCCAGGCAGCCCAGCCAGTTCCCCGGGCAGAAGCAGAGCCCTAGGGCAGAATGGCCGGTGCCGGCAGCAGCAGCCCGGGCTGACTCCTCTGCTGGTGCGGCACAGGCGAGAGCGAGCACATGCCAGAGCAGATTTACAGGCTCAGCCCGGCACACGCAGCATTAGGGGGATAAGGCAATAGATCCTGGAGACAGCAGTGCGCAGCCTGGCCAGAGACTCCAGCTCAGCAGCCAGAGAGGATCGGGGCAAGCGTGGGGACCTGTGGCCGCGGCAGCCCTCCGTGGTGCTGCTCCATCCCTGGTGGGTGCCCAGCAGAGACCAGTCCCCACACACAGACCTGCCGGGCCACAGAGGAGGGGGCCCGGGGGGCTCACCCCTCTCTGATGGGGGCCATAGGAAGAGCACACTGAGCTCCGAGGGGGAAACAAGCGCCTCAGTTTCCTATGGGAGCACAGCCCCCCCCGCCCAATCCAGCTGGTGCCTCTGCTCGCCGCCCTCCTTCCCCGCTCCCCTCCTCCCCACGTCCCCCTCGGGAAACAGGTCGTCCAGAGCAAAAACTGCCAGAGCACCTGCCAGCTCACGGGCGACAGTGATTGACGAGGCCGGGGCTGACGGAGCAGCATCCTGCGTGCCGGGAGCAGCTGGCAGGGCAGGCGGGGGCACAGGGGTGCAGAGCCAGGAGCAGCCGGGCTGAGGGATGGGGAAGCGGGGGGGCAGGTGAGGGACATGGGACACATCAGAGACTGGGTCCCAGGGCTGAAGAGGTGCCAGCTGGCTCTGCTCACCGCTGCCAAGCCACACGATGTCGGTCCCAGCAGCCGGATGGGCAGAGCCATGGCCATGGGGAACCTCAGGAAGGGGACACTGTGGTCCCATCCCACCTGGTGCCTGGCGGGCTCCCTTTCTTGACTGATGTGTCTGGGCGCTGGCGTGTGACACCCCAGTGCTGGCTGCATCTCCAGAGGGTCCTGGTGTGCCAGTGCTCATCAGTGCCTCCTTAACCGGCCCTGCAAGGTGGGAGAGACCAGGCAGCTGGTCTCCATCACAGCTCCCTGCCTCGATTTGCCCTACTGGGAGAGGAGCTGCCTCTCCTCACCCTGTGAGAGCCCTTGCCAAGGTCTCCTGGCTCTGTGTTGGATGATGTGTCCCCATGCCGATGCAGGGACCTTGCAGCTGTCTGGCATTTTCCTCCCCTCCGCTGCCCATCTTTTCTGCTTTTGCTGCAAATTCCCTCCCTCACAAGAATGCACCAAGTGACCATAGGGCCCCCTGTTCCCAGCACAGCAAGGGGTCCCCTCTCATTCCTTGTGTGCCCCCCCCTGCACACAATGCACCCTACTCTTCAGCCATGTTCGCCCGGTGCAATTATCCTGGAGGGCGGAGCGGCTGCCGTGCAGCCTGGCAGGGGTCTCTGTAATTTCAGCTGCAGATCAGAGGCACTGGGTAATGCAATTAGGCTTCCCTGGCAGGCAGCATGGGGCTCTGATGCCTCCCCAGCTCTGTACACACTGCTGCCCACCACCCCTCTGCATTTTAATGGGCCTCAGCTGTGGTGGGGCAGGCAGTCATGAATTGTCCAGCATCCTGCTTCTTCCTGTCACAGGGACATGGACAATGCTGGAGCAGCAGCTCTGGCTCCTGGGGTGTGTCTGGGACAGGCCTGTGCAGGGCTGAGCAGGGATGGGGGGGTGGCATGGGCAGAGTGCAGCCATGCACAGCTGGGGGCACGGCGGACAGGGGTGGCACGGTGCTAAAGGGACTTGTGGTGCCGGAGGTGCATGGCCACAGAAGGGATGCAGGGCTGCAGGAGGGGTACACAGACATAGTAGGGCACATGGAGACAGGCAGGAGGATGAGTGAGGGGCAGCAGGCAGAATGATGAGCGAGGGGGTGACAGGCACAGCTTGTGCAGTCTCTGCCCTCTTTCCCCCAGACGGTGTGTGCTGGGAGCCACATTGCCAAGACCCTGGGGTACCTGGAGCTGGGCACCTCCGGCCTCCTCAAGGATGTCCCCTACGGCACCCTGAAGCCCCCCATGCTTGACCCTGGGCGGCTGATTCCAGCTGAGCCCCCCCAGGGCACGGGGACACCCTCAGGTGCTGCGCGGAGCCCCTGGGACTGGCAGAAGAACCACACGGCTGGGGACCTGCCGAGTCCCCGCGCCCGGCGCAAGCCCTCGCTCAAGTCCGGCCGCACCAAGAAGATCTTCGGCTGGGGTGACTTCTACTTCAATATCAAGACACTGAAGTTCAGCCTGCTGGTGACAGGGAAGATCGTTGACCACATCAATGGAACCTTCAGCGTCTACTTCCGCCACAACTCCTCCAGCCTGGGCAATGTCTCGGTCAGCATCGTGCCCCCCTCCAAGGCAGTGGGCTTTGAGGTGCTGGTGCCAGCCCCCCCACCGCTCCCCC
>NW_010972622.1:1155944-1157220 GCF_000737465.1 Haliaeetus leucocephalus
CTCCCCCGCCCACCCCCCCAGCAGAGCACCCTGCCCGAGGGGCGCCCGGCCAAGGCCCTCAACTGCCATGTGGAATACGAGAAGACCAACCGGGCGCGGAAGAACAAGCCCTGCCTGTACGACCCCTCCAAGGTGTGCTTCACCGAGCACACACAGAGCCATGCTGCCTGGCTCTGCGCCAAGCCCTTCAAGGTCATCTGCATCTTCATCTCCTTCCTCAGCATCGACTACAAGCTGGTCCAGAAGGTCTGCCCTGACTACAACTTCCAGCATGACAACCCCTACTTCGGCTGACGGCTGCAGAAAGGGGCGGCGGGCACCGGAGCTGGAGGCAGATGGGGGCCAGGGGCTCCTGCACCCCATCCCGGCTGCACGGTGCCCCCCATCGCCCCCACACCGGCCCCCCCCCTTCATCACTGCAGCACCTCCCTGGGGCGCGGGAGTGGGGCCAGGGACAGCCGGCCCGGGGCACAGCCGGTGCAGGGGGCCCCCGGCCCCACCATGCTCCCATCCCTGCAGCGGGCGCACAGCCCGGCCCCCCACCCCAGGCCGGGGGATGGGCTGGGGTCTCTGGGAGCGTGTGGGTGAGGGGGTACGGCCCCATGCGATGCCATCAGCTGGGCACGTGTCACCTTCGGGGCGAGCACAGGCGCGGTTGTAGCAGGGAGGGTTTGCCAGGTCCTGGCGGGTCAGGGTACTGGGGAGAGCTCAGGCGTCACCCCGTAGGCTGGGGGGTGTGTGTGTGCGCTTTTGTCTTTCTGCAGCTGTGGGAGACGTGCATGTATGTGCCCGTGGACACGTGTGTGCACACCAGTCTGCGTGTGTGCGAGGGCACCCATCCAGGTATTTTGGAGCCTTCCCCCCCCATTGCCCCCTCCCAGGCTGCGGCAGCGTTGGGGCACCAAACCGAGCCGCTCGTCCCCCATGGAGCCCCCCCCTCCCCACTCCCGCTGGGGAGGACCCTGCCCAGATTCGCCGCCCCTCTCCCAGATTTGCAGCCGCCCGGCTGCCACCCGCCACCATGCCGTGAAGAAGTGCCACGCCAGGGGCAGGGACTTCTTCATATTTTTTTAAGAAAACTAAAATGGAAAAAAAGTGGAAAATAAAAACAAACAAAAAAAACCGGAAAAGCGGTGGAGTGTGCTGATCCCATACCCCCACGGCGGAGCCCACCGTCCTCCCGCTGCCCCCGGGATGGAGGGAGGGGGGGACCAAGGGGAGGGAGGGGACTGACGGGGCAGGGGTCGGGTCGCGGGGGGAAGAGGAAGGAGGGATG
>NW_010972622.1:1157230-1165539 GCF_000737465.1 Haliaeetus leucocephalus
GCGGACTTTGCGTCCGTCCCAAAGTCCCCGCGCCGGGACAGCCACCGCCGCCGGCCTTGGCCCCTGCCCAGCGACCGCGGCCCCGCGGGTGATGCAATGGGGCGGCCGTGGTTACATCACCTGGGACCGGGCACCGGCACCGGGCACCGCCGGCAGGGCCACGAGGGGGGGCACAGTTCCCCTTCCATGCTCCTCGGGACGCCGGGCTGAGGGGAGCAGTAGAAGCCCCCCCGCGATGTGAACCGTGTCGTGTGTGTGGGTGCTGCGGGTGTCCTTGCACACACAGCCCCCCCCGCAGCACCGTGCACAACGGGGGGGGGCCCCGTGGGGTGGCCGAGGGTCTGGCCGTCCCACCTGGGCGCGCACACATGCACACGCATGTGCAGCTCTGCTGCGCACGTGCTCTGCACCCGTGGCAGGTTTGGCTGCCGTTCTGGCTGCTTTGGCACCGTCTCTCAGCAGAGGCGAGGTGCTCCTGCCCTGGCCGTGGGCCTGGGAGACTGTGGGGGGGGGTCCCTAGGTGCCTTGTGGGGACCTTGGGGGTCCCCACTTGCCCACCCTGGGGGGTGGCACCAGTGGCTGGAGACACAACACCGACGTCTTGCTCCTGACGCTGTCACCTGCTGGTCCAGGGGCGTTTCAGGGGTGAGGGGGCCTGGCACCCACCTGTGCGGGGTCGCAGCCTGTCAGCCCCCCCTCTCCTGTGCAGGCCCTGCAGCGATGTGGTGGCTGGGTGGCCGCTGGCAGCCAGCGGGTGCAGCATGGCACCGCCACAGCGGCTGCCACCGGGCACGTGCCTGGCTGGACAGGTCAGGAGAGTCTGGCTGAGAGCGACCCCGAGATGTGGACCCTGGTCCAGAAGGAGAAGGATCGGCAGTGCCGGGGGCTGGAGCTCATCGCCTCTGAGGTGGGGTATGCGGTGCTTGGGGCAGGGGGTGGTGACAGTCCTGGGGGATCCCTGCTCAGGTGGGAGCTCTGCTGCCCTGTCTCTGACCCCCTTTCTCCCCCAGAATTTCTGCAGCCGGGCAGCACTGGAAGCCCTGGGCTCCTGCCTCAACAACAAGTACTCAGAGGGGTACCCTGGCAAGAGGTAAAGGAGGGGAGCAGGCTCTGGGAGGGGGGAGGGCACTGGTGGCATCAGGGGTCCTCCAGCAGCCGGGATTCGGCTGCAGGAAAGGTTAAGGCGAGCCCTGGGGCAGGAGCAGGTGCTTCAGCGGGGAGGCTCTCCTCTCCACTGAGGTCTTCTGTGGGGCAGCGTGGGAGGCTGTGGGGCTGGCGGGGGCAAGGCCCCCTGTAACCACCTCCTTTCTTCTCCAGGTACTATGGGGGAGCCGAGGTGGTAGACCAGATCGAGCTGCTGTGCGAGCAGCGGGCTCTGGAGGCGTTCGACCTGGATCCTGCTTGCTGGGGCGTCAACGTTCAGCCCTACTCGGGGTCTCCAGCCAACTTTGCAGCCTACACAGCCCTGCTGCAGCCCCACGACCGCCTTATGGGGCTGGACCTGCCTGATGGGGGCCAGTATGTTGTGGGGTGGGCCAGCCTGGAGCCTGCTGCCTCCTGGGGGGCCTAGCCTGATCCTGGACCTCTGCCTTCCCCTGCAGCCTCACACATGGGTACATGTCGGACATCAAGAGAATCTCAGCAACATCCATCTTCTTCGAGTCAATGCCCTACAAACTTGATGTGAGCTGAGGGGGGCAGGTTCCTGGGGGAAGGGGGGATCTGCTGGCTGAGCCGTTGATCCTGGCAGTGCCCCTGAGGTGCCCGAGCTGTTCTGCCATCCCCTGCCCTACCCTCCCTGTGTCCCAACCACATCCCGGTGCTATGGTGTGCTTGGGAGCTGCCTGTGGTTCAGCCAAACGTGCTGTGCTCAGAGCTGGGGGCAGGGAGGTGCATGTGCCTCGGCAAGCTGTCTGTCTGTCTGTCCTTCTCAGCCAGCCACGGGGCTGATCGACTATGACCAGCTGGAGGTGACGGCACGGCTCTTCCGTCCTCGTCTCATCATCGCCGGCACCAGTGCGTACGCCCGCCTCATCGACTACGCCCGCATGAAGAAGGTACACGGTGGTGGGCTCCGTCCTGGGTGGTGGGAGCTCTCGTGCCTGTGGCAGCTCGAGGGCAACTGCACCCCACTCATGGCTGTGGGGACAGGGACAGCCCGTGACTCCCCATGCCCCACGTCCCCAGGTGTGCGAGGAGGTGAAGGCGTACTTGCTGGCGGACATGGCGCACATCAGCGGGCTGGTGGCAGCCAAGGCCATCCCTTCGCCCTTTGAGCACGCGGACCTGGTCACCAGCACCACGCACAAGACCCTGCGCGGCGCCAGGTGAGGCTCTGTCCTGCTGCTCCCTCCCCTGGGAGGCCGCCCGCCCGCGGTGGGGGAGCACAAAGCAGAGGTTGTATTTCGTGCTCTGGCTGGGGCCAGAGCTGAGCAGGAGGGAACCGGGGGAGGGTGGTAGCCGTGTCGGTGCTGCCCCGTGGTGCAGAAGGGCCAAGCCCCTGCCATAGGGCAGTAGTGGGCAGGCAGGAGGAGCAGTACCAGCTCTCTTTCACCACCAGGTCAGGACTGATCTTCTACCGCAAGGGTGTGCGGTCAGTGGATAAGAAGACGGGCAAGGAGACGCTCTACGACCTGGAGGACAGGATCAACTTTGCTGTCTTCCCCTCCCTGCAAGGGGGGCCCCACAATCACGCCATTGCTGCCGTGGCCGTGGCCCTCAAACAGGTCGGTGCCGGGGCAGTGGGTTCAGGGCTGGAGGTGACCCAGGCCCTGCGCTGATGTGGCCCCCCCTCCCAGGCCAGCTCGCCAGCTTTCCGCCAGTACTGCCAGCAGGTGCTGAAGAACGCCAAAGCCATGGCACAGGCCCTGCTCCAGCGCGGGTACACCCTGGTGTCAGGTAATGCCTCCTTCCCTGTGCTTTTGGGGACAAGGAGGGATGAGGCTGCGGTAGGTCGCAGGTGGCACCACTTGGCCTCGGTGCCGCTAAGCAGCAGTGGGGAGCGTTGGGGGGCAGAGGAGGGGGGTGCAAGGCAGAACAGGGCTTTGGAGGCAGAACGGGGGCAGCGCTGCAGAGTTGGGAAGGGGCCAGGATGTGGTGGTGAGGAGAGGGGATGGCTGGGCATGCTCAGGGGTGGCTGTCACTCCTAACCCCTTTCCCTTGCTCCCCAGGTGGCACTGACAACCACCTGGTGCTGGTGGACCTGCGGCCTAAGGGCATTGACGGTGCACGGGCTGAGCGCGTGCTGGAGCTCGTCTCCATCACTGCAAACAAGAACACATGCCCAGGGGACAAGAGCGCGCTCACGCCAGGGGGGCTGCGCCTGGGTGAGGGACAGGCCCTGCTTGGAGGAGTCTTCCTGCCTCCCTCCAGCCCCTTCCCTGGGAGGGGGGGTCCCAGGCTTTCACCCCAGGGCATCCTCCCTCTGTTTCACCCTCTCTGAGGACTCCACATTGGAATTTGGGGCCAGTTTCTGGCTCAGAGAGGGGCACAGGACCCCATGGGGGCTGGGACTTGGGGAGGCCCTTGGTGGGATTGGCTTCTGTGGTTGGTGCCCCCGAGCAGCTCCTGGTCCTGATGGGCTCTGTCCCCCAGGTGCACCCGCGCTGACCTCCCGCCACTTCCGTGAGGAGGATTTCCAGAAAGTGGTGGCTTTCATTGACGAGGGCATCGCGCTGGCCCTGGATGTCAAGAGCAAAACCAGTGAGTGAGCGGGGGCCCCCGTCTTCCCCTTTCCTGGGTGCCAGTCAGTACCTCTCTTGTTTGGGGTGCGGAGACTGCGCCCTGAGCTGGTGCCAGCCTCCTCCCTTGCCTGGGAGCAGGGACAAGGCTGCTGTAATGTCCCCCCACCCTTCTCAACGGCTCCCTGTCTGCCCCCAGGCAAGCTCCAGGAGTTCAAGACCTTCTTGCTGCAGGACGTGGAGACGCAGCGCCGCTTGGCTGACCTGCGCCAGCGCGTGGAGACCTTTGCTCGTGCCTTCCCCATGCCTGGCTTCAGTGATCACTGAGTGGGGACTCCCACCGCTCCTGCCAGGCCGGGACTACCTGGGGGCAATGGGAGGCTTAAAACCACCCTCTGCATTCCCTACTCCCCTTTGTCCCCCACCAGCACCTTTAGGATCAGGTACTGCCTCCCCAGGGTGGGGGACGGCTCGCCCCTGTCCTGCTCTCAGCATTAGGGTACAGAGACCCGCTGCAGACCCTGATGGGGGGAGGGCCCAGTCCTTGCTCCAGCCTTGTTCCCCCTTGCACTTTTCTGGGGGGCAGGGTTGCTAATAAAAGCGGGGGCAGAGCCTGCCGGTGCAGAGGAGTGTGGGTGCTGAGCTGGGGAGGGAGAGGTTGGTGATGAGGTGTCATGGGGGACGGTGTCCCTGGGGGGCCCCAGCACTGTGCCAGTGCGCTCTGAGTGGACGCGGGGAACAGACCCCTGGGTCTCCTTGCCCATGGTCATACCTCAGTGTCCCCATCCCTTCTCCTCCACCCCAGTGCTTCATCCAGTGGGCTCTGAGGGCAGGGGAGAGGCAGAGGGTTACACTGAGCCCCGGAGCAAGACAGGTACAGTGGGGGGCCGTGGCCCAGGCTGCCCTCCCTACTGCCTTCCTGCTGTGGGGGGTAGAGCTGCCAGTGAGACCCCCTTGCTCACCATAGCACGGCCTGGGTAGAGGTATAGCCCAGCCCCTGGCAGACCAGGCAGCTGCCTGTTCCCCGGCACATCCCGCTGTCCTGGGTCATCTGCTCTGTATTTACTCGCCATGAGTTCCCTCGCATGGCCTTAGCCAAACCAAACCGCCAGGCAGGACTCCCCTGCCTCTGGCAAAGGACAGGCCCCTTCCCCATGGCACGTAATGCAGGGAGAGCAGGGGTAGCACGTGCACACAGGACATGCGCGTGCATCCACATGGATGTGTGTGTGTGTGAGCCCCTCCACCCCACCCGCCTCTTTTCCTCTCCAGAGGGGCTAGGTTGGGACCGCGGTGGTCCCTGGGCAGCCCCCAGGGCCCTGGAGCGTGGGAGAGCGGAAACGCGGCACCCGGGGGCCATGAACCACTGCTTCCAGCGGGATGTGAGCCCCCACCCCAGCCTTCACGGGGGGGTGTTGGATGTCTCCTATGTTTATGGGCCTGGGAAACAGCATACATAATCCATTTTGCTGCCCTCCCAGCCCCAATAATTTATTACTGTCCTGTGAGTTTAATGCAGGCGAGACATGATGGTGAGAGCAGCATGCCAGGCAGGATGGGAGGGTGCAGGGGTGCTGGCAACAGCACTCACATTGCTCCCAGAGTGACGTGGTTTATTGCGGGGGGGGGGGATGCAGCCCCATGGTTTGGGTTTGCTGGGGAAGCAGTCAGACCTGTGTGCATGGTGACTGTCACAGAGCCATGGGGCAGGCAGAAGCCAGGAGGGCTGGTGGGGGCTGTGGCGGTGCCGCTGGGGGGGTGGGCATGCTCTCCCCTGCCCGGGCGCATCCTGGAGTCATCTCAGAAACTGGGACGGTCTTTCTTGAGGCTCTTGTAGTCGGTGGAAACTGCCAGAAACTGGAGGAGGGAGGGACAGGAAAGGGAGCTGTGTGATCTGTGGCCATCACTGCAGCCTGGCCTTGGCTGTGGGGTGGGGGGGTGGGGACAGCGCTCCCCTCCCCAAATCTGAGCACAAGGAGCTGGAGGGCTCACGCACCTCTGCCCCAGGGCTGGTGCCACCTTTCCCCCTTCCCCGAGGAAAACGTGATGTCTTGCCCTAAATGTGGCTGTTCCCCCACCCCAGAGTGCCAGGCCCCCAGTTCACCCAGTGCTCACTTTATACTGGTCCGTGGGGCTCAGCTTATTCCAGGGTTCAGGATTATTTTTTCGATCCCAGCTGCAAGGGGTGATGGGGCCATCAGCACCTGTAAGGAGGGTGGGGGAGACAGACACCACCCCCCACCCCCCCATTTTACCCCCACTAATGCCCAGAGCCCTGGCTCTCTGCAGAAATAATCCCAGATGCCAACGTAGCCGCACTCCCCAGTTCTGCTGGGGTTGGCAGGTTGGGGGATTCTGGCCAGGTCCCTCCAAGCCCCCTGGAGTCGGGGCCAGGCAGGCTCCCTGTGGGGCTGCTCCCAGAGCACCCCTGCCTAGGCTTGTGCCACGGCCATGGCCTGACTCACCCAAACTGCAGCCTGGCTGCTGCCCCAGTGCAGGGCTGGCCTGCAAACTACTACCCTGGCTGTACGTGCAGGGGTGCACGTCTGCCTGCCTGCCCCCCCCCCCCCCGGCCAGCACTGCCCTGCTGCACCCCTACCTGGGATGGGAGGCTGCTTTCTGGCCTCGGCTGCTCTGCCTCCATCCCCGTTCCCAAAAGCCTCCCCACAAGCCCCCAGCCTTCATGCCCTGTTTGGCGAGCAGGGAAGCTGCTGCCTGCCCTGTTGTCCGTGCCTGCCGTGAGCAAGCAGGGACACAGCAGCCATGTGCAGCACTCATGAGCATGCAGTGCTTGTTAGAGTGCAGGACAACTGCATGGGGTGGCTGCTGTTAGTCAGATGAAGCCTTTCCAAAGAGGACATGTCCCATCCTGTCCCAGGAGGAGTTGTGGAAGGCCAGCAAAGCCGTGGGATGGGTCCCTGGAGAGAGTAGCTCACGTCTCCCCCTCTCCTGTCCCCCTGCAATCTGCTGGTGTTGGCCAAGAGCAGAATTTTCCATCTGGGAAGATGCGCATGCACGTGTGTGTGTGTGTGCGTGCACATTAGGGGATGGGGGGGCTATGCTGCAGATGCAGACCCCTGGAGCTGTTTAATAGCATTAATGTGCTGTGGGGGTGCTGCTGTGGGGGGGCTGCTGTTGTTTTATACACACATGCGTGCGCACCACCCCCCCCCGCACTTCCACCATCAAAGACAAGGTGCCTGGATCTGCTAATTGCTGAGCTAAGTACCCTGGGCAGCTGGCGTCAAATTAAATCAATGAGCGTTTTACCAGGAGCAAACAAATATTAGATAGGCATTAGACAGCGTCGGGCTGCAGGGACCGTGGGCCACTGAGCTACAAGGGAAAAAAAAAAAAACCAGACCCAGCCTCGTGCACCACAGAATGCCTGTCTGTCCTGTGCCAATCTATCCACCCTCTATTCCTCATCAATCCATCCTCACACCTTGTCTCCTTCTCCCTTCTCTCCCTCTCCATTCATCCTTGCACACTGTTTTTATGTCTGTCCATCCCTCCCTCTCTCTCCCCATTCCTTCTCCAACCATCCATCCCACTGGTTTCCCATTCCTCTGTCAATCCCTCCCTCCCCACACTGTGTTTCCCCCTCTCCATCAGTCACATACTGCTTTTATCTGCCTCGTCATCCACCCATCCATCCCGCTCCCTCTGCAGTCCCCGTAACCCCTCTGCATCTCTCTCCTGCCTGCCCCCCGTTTCACAGCAGCTGGTGCAGTGCCCAGAGCAGCAGGTTGAAGGGGGCCCTTCCCCCCCCCCCCGCACCCCCAAACAAGGAGAGGGCAGATGGTGCCCCAGCTTCCCTCACCTCCTCCGGGTACCTCTGCTCCCAGGTTTGCCCCCCCTACCCCTGCCATGAGGGTGTCAGAGTGCATCGAGGTGCCTTGTGCACCCCAGCACCCACCCCCCCCACACCACACCTGGGTATCAGCCCCTCAGCTCCAGGGGTGGGAGGCAAGTGCCTGAGGGGTGCCCGGGGGCACCCCGACCCGTACCTGACATCGGGGCTGTACAGGGCCAGCCTCAGCAAGTACAGGACAGCACTGCCCAGGCCGACGCTGATGAAGCCAATGAGGGGAATGAGCTGCAGGGAGAGAGAAAGAGAGAAAAATGAAAAATACCCCAATAAAATGAATATTTATCAGGCCGACTGGAGAGTGAAAGGGAGAGCTGACACACTGGGAGATTTACAGGGGAAATATGGCAAGGCAATCCTGTAGCTGGGCTGCGGTACACAGTGTAGCTGTCAGCTTGAGTGACTGAATTAAAAGAGGGAGAGAAAAATCGGCTCGTGTTGGAGAGGAATTGGATTTGGAATGAGAAATCGCTTCCTCTCCGCCTGCTGCTGCCCGGCACCGGCTCTGGCTGGCGCGGCCGCGGCTGAGGGCCTGGGGGCCCGTTCCCAGCGAGCATGGTGCCCTAGGTAAGAGGCTGAGCCTCGGCTAGCGATTCCGATTCCTCCACGTGGGCCTCCATCCCTGCCCAGTGCAGGGCCGCAGCCTGGGCAGGGTTTGGCCCCGAGCCATGCTGCTCCCCTCCGGCAGAATCTCCGTCCCCCCCTTGCCGCTGCCCCCCCCCCCCCCCCGCCCCCCCGCCACCCCCCCCCCCCCCCCC
>NW_010972622.1:1165549-1165768 GCF_000737465.1 Haliaeetus leucocephalus
CCCCCCCCCCCGGCCCTGCACGCCTTCCACGCCATCTCCTGACAAAGCACAAGATGAGGACGGCTCAGTCCACCTTCCCTTGCGCCTACAGCGGGGATGGACTGGGACGTGCTGGAGCCAGGCATCAGGTTGGTGGCCAAGCAGCTGGGTCCAGAGCAGGTCTCGGGGACATGGTGACAGT
Source organism: Haliaeetus leucocephalus (assembly GCF_000737465.1). Taxonomy (NCBI): domain Eukaryota; kingdom Metazoa; phylum Chordata; class Aves; order Accipitriformes; family Accipitridae; genus Haliaeetus; species Haliaeetus leucocephalus. The sequence continues at coordinate 1,165,731 of NW_010972622.1, forward strand.
GCAGCACGGAGGGGCACTCAGCAACCCCTGCCCCCCCC
>NW_010972622.1:1165778-1174095 GCF_000737465.1 Haliaeetus leucocephalus
GGGCCCTGGCCGCCGCGCGGGGCACCCCCGACCCCCCTCCCCCCCCCCCCCAACCCCCCTGGGAGCTGGCCCAGCCCTGCAGCAGGCATCCCCGTGAGCAGGAGGTCCCTTCATTCCCCTCCATGCACACGGGGACTTTCATCGTGCCTTCGCAGGGCGACCAGATCCATCTTCTCATCTCCGCTCCCCCCTCCGCTTGCGCTGCCAATCCCCCAGTGCCCCGGGGAGACGTGGCCTCAATCGGAGCCGAGATGAGGCTGCTTTGACCTCCCCCAAATTGCAGCGGCCCCCCCGTGCCAGGGAAGACGGTGTGAGCATAATGAACCTCCCGCCAACCCGTGCCCCTGGGAAAGCAAACACGGCTGGCGCCTCGCAGTGCCCATTAGCGCAGAGCGGGGAGTGGGGGCCAGCGGTGCCGCGAGAGCCATGCGCGCTGCGCAGTTTGCATTGCCAGCACCTGAGTGCCTGGGTTATATTTCCAGTTCTGCTTGGCAGCTGGAGCTCTTAGAAAGTGTCTCCAAACCCCCACCTGACCACCCACCGCTCAGTGACTCAGTTTCCCCACTTGGATAAGTCTGGGGGACGACGACTCTAAAACACGAAGAAAAGGGTCTGTCCAAACCCCTCTGTTCTCTGCCAAGCACCTCGATGACCTGCACGGGGAGGGGGTCTTGTGGGGAAGACACCCGGGCACTCGGGTGTGTCCCCCTCCCCAAGCACTCTACCTGCCCAGCCTTCAGTCCCCAGCTGGACACCCCGCATCCTCTCCCAGTGCCCCCAGCATGGCCCAGCTCCTGCTCAGCAGCGCCCGTGCCCAAGCGAAGCAGTGCTCCGTGCTCACACTAGCTGATCGAGCACCCGGCAGATGCCAGCGCCAATTCGGGAGGTTAGAGGCATCAGCAGATAATGATCTTTTGCGCCGTGTGCGGCTGGGTGCCAAGAGGATCTGGCAGTAGCCGCTACCCAACCGCCGGCTAATCAAGACGAACTCCACAGCGCCGGGAATTGCAGTGTCTGTTGGAGGAGATTTGGGGCGATGGGTTCGTCTCACCATCTGCTGCTGACACCTTCTGGGTAATTAATGCCTGGGAAGAATTAAGGGTGGGGGAGCTGGGGGAACCGCTCATGCAGCAGGCAAGGGGCTCCGGAGCTGCAGGTGCAGGCAGTGGGGCCTGATCCCCCCCAAGACATGCATGAAAATAAACAAGATGTATTGAGAGCTTGACCTTAAGTGTACAGAGAGTTAAAAAGCTGTTTGTGTGCGAGCAGCATTTGCCCAACTGTGGGGACCTGTTGGGAGCGAGGCAGGCACCACACAGCTCCCCAGGACTCCTGTCTCTGCCAGCAAGCGGGGCTGAGCCCCCTGGCCAGGCATGGCCAGCCCCCACCGCAGGCCAGCTGCAGCCCCAGCCACCACTCAGCACTTCCAAGTGACCAGGCAGTGAGCTTGTGCCAGCTCTGCCAGAGTGGGGATCTGGCCCCGTTCCTACAGCTCTGGCTAAAAAATAGCAGGAAGGAAAAAACAAATGTGTGAAGGTGCTGGGTGAGGCAGGGGCCCCATACCTCGACACGGTGGGATGAGCACCTCATACCAGGCTGCAGATGAGCATTCCCTCCTGTGGCAGGACCATGTGCCGAGGTGAGTAGACGGTGGGACGCAGTGCTGGGCTCTGCCCGCTGCCCGAAAGGCACCCACTGAGCCGTGCAGCCCCTGGACCGCCATGCCGGGTGGGTTCTTGTCCTGCCAAAGCTCCTGTGCTTCACCGCCACGGTGCTCCACCAGTGTGCCTGGGACATTAATCACTGCCAGGTGGGCAGGCAGCGGGGCATGCTGCGGTGGGGAAGTCTATTGCCAGGTGAAAATGCTGATGTACCTGGCTGGCATGAGCTGCAGCTGATCACGTGTAATGGACGACATGTCAAAAATTGCCCCAGCAACCTCTGCCGGCAATAATCCTGCTTAATGGAGCCAGGTGTGTGCCAGGCACTTCACATACAGGAACCCAGGACCGCCCCCCCTTTACACATGCTGCTTGGGGGGCCTTTCTGTGCCCCCCAAGTCACACACAGTCCTCTGTTTGACAGCTGGGGAAACCACGGCAGGCATGAGCAGAAAGTCCTAAATCCCATCCCCATTCTGCACACAGCAGTGCCACAAAGAGCGCAGGAGCCCTGGCCCGTGCTGTCAATCCATCCACTCTCACTGAGGATGTGAAAAGCACCCGAGCGTTCTGGCTGCCTGTGCCCTCAGTGCTGGCAGGGCACAGGCACCCGCCTTTCCCTGGAAGAGCCCAGCCCCGGGTGCCTCCTGCTCCAACCCTGGACTCCCCTCCCCTGCCCGAGCCTGCTGGCAAGCCAGGCATCCGGATGCTCAGCCATGGCTCATCATCTTTTCCAGCCTGGCTGCTCTAGCCTCCACCAGACCCAAGTGCCAACAGCTTACGTGACTTTCAGCCCAGCACTTGCAGCTTGTTAGCCCTCCCCAGGCCACCAGCCCCTGTCAGGTCCCCTGGGAGTGCACTGGGCACTGGGGACAGGCGAAGGGTGGCTGGGGACCCTCTGACAAGGGCCAGGTCCCTGTTGCAGGAGGGGATCCAGCCCGGCAGCAAAAGAGGCCCATCCTGGCAGGGCAGGGACACTCGCCCAGCTGCCACCATCTCAGAGGGTCTCTAGTTTATGAGGGTTTAAGCGTCTTTGTGCACAAAACCCTCAGCTTGAAATTTTGATGGCAGGGGGCAGGGACAGATCTGAGCTGAAAGGACGCAAATTAGCCCTTCAAACCTGGGGCTGCCAGGGCAAGTGGGGAGGGGGCTTGATTTCCATTCCCACCCCTCCCCAAAGATGCCCTGGGAGCAGGGTGTAGCGGAGGGAGGACACGGAGCAGCACCCTTCACCCAAGCATCTGCCAGCAGACATGCCTGTCAGGGTAAGTAAGCCTGGGTGCGTGTGCAAGAGTCAATGTGCCCAAAGCCCAGCCCGGCTCAGTGAAGGAGCCCTGGCCCCTCAGTGGTGCTGGACAGAGGGAGCGGGTCAGACAGTGCAGGGTAGTCTCACCTCTCCTTGGTAAAGGAGGGCTGGGGACCGCCAGGAAAGCCCCTCTTACCTGGAGGGTGCTGTGAGAGCTGGGAGGACGGTGTGAAGGGGAAGCTGGCAAGCAGGTACAGCCTGGGAAGGCAAGGGGAGGGCAGAGGAGCTGGACTGGGAGGCTGAGAAGGGGTTTGGGGAGTGGGAGGAAGAGGAGGCTGGCAAAGGGTGCAAAGGGCAGAGGAGGGCAGGAGGAATGGAGGGGTGGGAAGGAGGGAGAAGGATGTGGGGAAGCACAGGGTCCCCAAGGCGTGTGGCAAGAGAAGGGCAAGGACGAGCCCAGAGGGATGGGGACTGCTGGGGGTCCCTGGGAGGAGGAGAGGGGCAGAGGGATGCAGAGGGATGGGGAAGAAAGGGAAGTCCCTGGAGGGAAAGGGTGTGGGGGTGACTCACTCCGGGGTGCCGCTTGACATGCCGGGAGAACATGCCTCCAAGCAGGGGGCCCTTCATGGCGAGGGTGTGGGCAAGGTCCAGCTGCAATGGCAGGTTCCCGAGTGCCGTCCGAGGATGGAGGGTGGGCAGGAGATGCGAGGGAGGCGTCTGCAGCAGGGCTGGGAGGGACGGGGCGGGACAGGATGGGGATCCCAGCCCCCGGACACTGCAAGCTGGAAGGGGAGAGGGAGGCTGAGCATCAGGTCCTCAGCCCCGGCTGCAGTCTGCTCCTTCCAGCCTCTCCCGTAGTGAGCCCCGATGACCGGGTTAATGATGAGCTTTGGGTTTGGATGCCTGTGGTCCCCACATGCTGCTGCACCCCAGACCGCGTTCATGCCTCAGTTTCCCTCTCTGTACAAGGGCCAGCCCCTTCCACCCACGTGCAAATGCTTCACAGGTTACTCCACACCTTCCTGCCAGGGCGAACGATGAGTGGTGTGATTTGTTATGACAACTTTACCGATGTTTGCTGCCTCCCCTCAGCGCCCCCCCTCCACCCTCCCATTTATGATAAATGACATAACACCCAATTTACATTTAGCAATGCAAATCTCCCTGGCAGTAACAGATGCTGCTGTGCATATAGAAACCAGTTATTTGTATCCACTGGCTCTTAACAAAAGACTGGGGAGATGGACAGAGTGGGCAGCCAAAGGAAGCAGGCTGGAACTGAGCAGGGACTGGGCCTCCCCGACCCTTATCAAGGGGGTGCTGGTCATGCTGTGGCAGTGCCAAGAGCCAGCACAGCCCGTGTCTGGGGGGGCAGCTGGGGGCAGAGCATGGCAAGGTAGCATACGATGGTGGCAGTGGCACGCACCTGATGGGCATGGGCCAGTCCCTGTCGCACACCCCTTCCACTGAGGGCTCATGGTCAAAAGCCAGCGCCCCCCAGTAGACCAGACTTTGCTCATGCATACATGCATGCACACACGCATGCATAGGTAGACAACATACATGCTGACACAGCAGCAGGTACTTGCACATGAACACTCCCACACATGCATGCACACACGAGTTCTGGCAATTCTTTTTACCACTGACCTGTAAGCCCCCCACTTTGCAGTTTTGGCTTGGAGCACCCCACAGAGTCTCTGCTCTCCCACACATGCCCAGGACCCCACTGCTGCCCCCCCAGCCTGGCAGTCCGGCCTCCCTCCCCACCTTAGCACCCTCCGCCCAGCACAGCACAGCCCCGTCAGTGCCACTCTATCCTAACCTTATTTTTTTCAGCAAAGTATAAAAGGACAAAGGGGAGAAACTTCTCTGGAGTGTGTGGAAATAAATAAACAAGGCCTGAATTGCAGCCAGCAGCGCCGTGTTGAGGCCTTTGTTGATATAATTAGAGTTTTGAAATGGGATTGATTAAGTGCCACTCCCCAAGACAGAGTGCATCCTGTCCTCGGCACAGGCACGCGCGCGTCCTTCGCTGCGTTCCTCTGCCAAGGGCTGCTGCGGCACAGGGACACCAGTGTGGTGCGTGGGGAGGGGGTGCGTGCGTAGGGTCATGGCAGAGGTGCGAGGGAGGACTCGCGCGGTGCCACAACCCCTTTGGAGCACAGCACCAAAGCACTGAGCACAGATCCTAAGAGGGCGTCCAGCAGCATCAGGAGCCCAGGACGTCTGGGGGATTCTGGTCCCATCACAGCCAGGTCTGCTTTGGAGCAACCTGCACCCTGGCCCAATGCAAGCTCCTACCTCCCTGCAGACAAGCCCAGGTCTTCCCCTAGAGATGCAGCAGGATTCCCTGCCCACAAAGCCCAGCTGCCTCCATGCTCATTAATGATTGTAATTAAGAGACAGTTTAATTCTGTGCCATGCTTCCCTCTTCCGTGGTGATTACAGCGTGTGCCCTGCTGCTCAGGAGGCCTCCTGGGTAGGCTGCCCGCAGCCCCACGGGAGTGACAGTGGCAAGGGGCTCAGCCCTACAGAGTGCTGGGGGGGGCTCCTGCGTGCTCCTCACCCTCCCTGCCCCCTGAGGGAGACACAATAAATACCAGCAAAAAGACACTACTGGAGCTTCTTCTCTTTCGTCGCTGCCCCTGCCTGGCACCATGCAGTTCTGATGGGTCAGCGCTTTTGGGGAAGAACAAGACAGCCCACAAATACTTCCTAGAGAGAAAAGAATTACAGCAGCTGACCTCAGGAAGCGTGCACGTGCATGGACACACACCTGCAAATGGAGAGCTACACGTACATGCAGCTAAGCAGCTCTGCACTCACATACACACGCGTGCACAGAGACACACCTCTGTCTGCACAGCTACATGTACCTGCACACAGACACATGTGCATGGACATGCGCGTGCGCACATGTCCCAACATGGACATACAGACGTGTTTATAAGCAGACATATGCTTGCACATGTGCATACACACAAACATGCATGGCTAGGTGCACACTCACATGTGTGCTGGTGCAGTCCCTGGCCCCATACAAGGGCTGTGGGGAGCTGCCCCCGCAGGGTGGGGAGCTGAAAAGACAAATGGGAGGGGGGGCTGGAGAGAGCCGCTGGGCCTTGGTGTCTCCACTCGCAGCTGCTGTGGCGGGTTATTTTACAACCGCTCCAAAAATATTATTCAAGATGAAGGAGAATCACGGCTGCTGCGAGCGAGTGCAGGGCCGTCGCGGGGAATTTATCATTCCGAATTGGGTGCCCCCCCCGCAACGCTGCGGTGATGAAGTGCTTCATTAATGGGAGATGCTGCGGCTTGGGGCTGAACGTGCCTGCACCTGAGCATGCCATTTCCTCTGGCTCCCAGCCTTGGCACTCACACCCCCCCTCATCCCCACACAGCCCCCCCCAGCCACCCAACCAGCCTCCTGGCTCCACACAACCCCCCCCATTGCATGGACCACTGCCCCACAGTTCACAGCTTCCCTGGCCCCACAGCTGGCAACCACTGGTTGTGCCCCCCCAGCCCTGGGAGGAACCACCCCAAACCCTCCTCTGACGGTGACATGGGGTCATCCCTTGCTGCTAATGGGGACCTTTCCCTTGTTAAGGCTCTGCTCATGCCAAAGCTATAAATCTCACTGGCTTTTGGCGGGGCGCAATGGAAACCATCATAAAAAATTCATACCAACTAAAGCAAACAAACAATAAACAAACAGCCAATAATTAAATGGTGAATTAACAGGATATATTTCATAGCCCCACAGAGCCGTGCTGCGGGACAAGCCCCAGCACGAGGAGAAGGGGCTGGATCCTGTGGGGACCCGGCCCCTCCCAGGGACAGAAGGGTGTTCCTGGCCCTGCAGGGCTGCTGCCCAGGACCCCTCACCTGGGCCCCAGCACAGCCACACCGGGGGGCACGAGTGGCCCCGCAGGGGCTGGTGAGGCTGGGCATCACATGCCAGCACTATCGTGACATATCATGATGACTTGCACAGCCAGATAATGGTGGAGCAACCACAGCCCTTCCTACCTGCCAGACTGCCATGTGCACACAGTGCTGGGCTTGGCCCACATCACCTCACTTTAAGCTGGTGTGTGATGTCATGCCCATCCCATGATGTCACTGATCTCTATGACATCATACTCCCCTCCTTGCTCCTGCCCTGGCCGTAATGTGCCTCTGAGCACGCCCGCTTACCAGCACCCAGGGGCTGGCCCTGGCACCATCCATCACATAGCACGGGCACATGTCATTTGTAACTGGCACCTTCATTTAAAGGGCTATTATCATCCTAATTCCCCCCATTAATCACAGGTGCTGTGTGATGAACACCAGGAGAGCTGATCTCTGACCCACAACCGATGCAGGATGGGAGGGGGCACCAGCCTAATACCCCGAGACTCTGACACCCCCCTCCCGTAATGCTGCAAAAGGTGGATGAGCTGATGCCCTTCCTTGTCCCCACCGGCTCAGGGAGCCAGCATCCCAGCGTGAGGAAGGAGCCACTCTCCCTTGGCCTTTTTTGGTTCCAGAGCTGCCAGCCCAGGCAGCATGCTGGGTGTCGAGAAGGGTGGGATGTCCCCCACCACAGCCCCATGACCACAGAGGGCAGGGGCTGCAGGACAGGAGCCCTGGCTGGCGATTTTGTGGAGGTGGAGGGGGGGAGGTCAGCTTTTCCATGGCTGCCATCACACCAGGAGGTGTATCCTGGAACTGACCCCACGATTAACCACTGACTTGGCCCCGTCCCACAATATTGATTTTTTTTTCCATAATTCTCTGAAGAAAAGCCCAAGCCCAGAGCTGTGATTTCCAAAGCCTGTTTTATAAATAACCGGGGTCACCAGCTGCCAATTGCTGTAATGCTGCCTTGATACAATTTAATAAACATAATAGCCTCTTCCTTCATTGTGACAAAGATACTGGTGGGGACAGAGCTGCGCCAAGGAACACACGGCTGAGACACATGCGCGCATGGCTGAGACATGCACACACACACGGCTGAGACGTGCGCGCACACGGCTGAGAGGTGTACACGGCTGAGACAGACACGCATGTCTTTGACATGCAAGCGCAAGTCTGATACACATGTGCACACGGCTGAGACATGCACACGCACAGCTGAGACATGCACACACACAGCTGAGACACGCATGCACACGGCTGAGGTGTACACGTCTGACAGACACGCACGTCTTTGACATGCAAGCGCAAGACTGATACACATGTGCACACGGCTGAGACATGCACACACGCCCGAGACACGCGTGTTCGTGGACGTGCAGCCCGCACCTGCCCACGAGGCCGCCGTCCCGCGTGGGGCCGCCCCGGGGCCTCCGGGAGTCCTGGGGCGCCCTCTCGTGGCTGCGGCGCGGGTCGAGCCGGCGGGGACCGGCACCGGCAC
>NW_010972622.1:1174105-1181588 GCF_000737465.1 Haliaeetus leucocephalus
CCGGGGGTGGAGGGCCGGCCCGGGGGCCCCGCCGTGCCTCTGCCTGCTGCCGCTGCCACCCACCCGGTGGGCCCTGGGGACGCGGACCCTCCTGCAGCCACGGCCCTCTCGGGACCGCCTGCAGAGACACTGTGGTCCCACTCGGCAAGGTCCAGGGAGCCAGCCCAGTGCCAGGGGTGAGGACCTCCAGCCCCCGTGGCTCCAGACACAGAGTGGGGCCTTGTGGCCCGGGGAGCACCCTCTCTCTGCACCACAAGCGGGTCTGGGTCCCCTCTCCCATGTTCTGGGGGCCCGCGCTGAGCCCCTGGCGGCCGACCCCTCTCCAGCTCTCCATCTCCCACGCCCAAACCTGCTGACTGATGCCAGAGACTCCAAAATCAATTCCCATCCCCGCCAGGACACGGCGAGAAGGCGACAAATCACGGCTGCTGCTCCGCAGCCCCAGCGCCTCATTTTTCTTGCTGAACTCCGTAATAAGAAATCAATGGCAGATGCTGCACTCCTGATGCATCTCCCCTGGGACAGGCGGCAGCAGGTCCTCTCCGCTGCCCCCCCAGCCCCCTCAATTCTCAGGTCCCCTCACCAGACCCCAGCTCTGGTGGGGCCCACACTGCAGGGCAGCTGCCTTCTCACTTGCAGACCCTGGCCCTTCGCTGGTTTCCCAAAGGCTCCCCACTTCCATGCACTCTGTCCACAGGGTATGCTCATGGGGCCAGGCTGATTCCCACCTATGGTGTAGATCCCGGAGTGCCCCAGCCAGCGGCTCTGTCAGGTCCACCCCATCGTGCTGCAGCCTCCAAGGTGGCTGTGGGGCCTGGGGAGCCCAAATGGGTCCCTGCAAAGTCATGGGTGGGGGCTCAAACCCAGCCTGGAGCGGAGCATAGCAGGAAGGCACCCAGCAGGCTCTTTGCCCAGACCTGCAGTGCCAAAAGGATGGAGCGGGCGGGTGGGAAGGACCCATGCATCCTGCGGGCACATATCTGGGGGGAGCATGGAGCCACTGTCACGCGGCAGCTCCAGCAGCTGCAGAAGGGCCTGGGCTGGGGAGAGCCGCTCCAATTAGCTGTAATCGCGCTTCCCCGCAGTGCCTGACACCGAAAAACCTACATAATTACCAGCAGCGACAGGGAAGGCAGGACCATGCGCTCGTGCTTAATTGAGTGTTTACAGCCCTGGGGGGGGGGCAATAACAGCTCTACAGAAAAGCACCCCCCCCACCAGCCAGAGAAGACACAGGGGGAGGGGGGAGAGTACAGTCCCATCCCTTTGCAGCAGGGTTCGCTCTGTCCTCGCACCGCTCCCTGGGGTGTCCCTGTCCCAAGGTAGACAGGACAGGTAGCCCCAGCCACCACCACCACTGGCAGCCCTTGAGCTCATGGCTGACTTGCAAATACAGCTGCAGGAGCTGGAGGTCTCACTCCTGTCAGCCAGGCTGAAATCCCTGGGGCCAGCTGGGATGGGGGGGGTCACCATATCCAGGCGTGCCCCAGAGGCAGTGATGGGGCTTGGGGACACACCTGCCCAAGGTCTGGGTCCTCCTGCTGGGGGGGGGGGAGACACAATCCCAGAGGGATGGCCAGGTTTTGGGGCTGGAAAAATCACACCAGGGAGGGGTAATGCATGAAGAAGTGACAGGCACCAGATCCCATCCTGCAACCAACACCAACCTGCCCACACTGCACCACCCCCAGCCCTGGTGGACAAAGCTCCTGCCCAGCTGTTTTCTCCTCGTTAATTTTTCATGAGTGTGATGATAATTCTGCTCACCGCATTGCCACAGACCCCATAACAATGAGCCACAGTGCTACCCCCAGGCCAGGCAGCACCAGCGTCGGGAGACAGCCGGGGCCAGAGGTCTCCAAAGGGGGCACAGCCAGGGCTCTCCCTGCTGCGCCCATTCCCTGGTGGGCCCTTGCCTCCAGAATGAGAATGTGCTCCTGCATGACATGCACGGGGGCCACACGCATGGGGTGTGCGTGGGGGCACACACATGCCGACACGCATGGAAGGATGCACAGAAATAGGCTTGTGGGGACATACACAGACGCCTGTGGAAATACAGGCACAGAGATATGTGCATGGAGGCATGCAAATACAAGTGCATGCATGTGCATGACAGACCTGTCCCTCCCCCCGCCCCGCAACCTGACGGCCTGGAGGCCTTGCAGCATCTCCCACCCTGGAGGTGCTGGAGCTGGTGTCTTCCCTGCCCTTCGCTCTCTTCGTACCGTGCCCAGAAACAACTTGTGGGATGGGGCAACTGGGTCAGAAAAGTGCTGTTTTCCATATCACACAACAAGGGACATTGGGGGTGAGGGGGCACACCAACATCGCCCTGCCAGCCACAAAGGGCACTTGGGCAGAACCCGGGTGTCCCAGCCCAGCCCCAGCAGATGCTCCCCAGCAGCCCTGTGGCTGTACAGCACCGCTGCGCCACGGCACGCTGGCAGGCGATGCTGAGCAAGGGGCCCCAAAATAGGGCTTGGGAGGGAGAGGATGGGGGGCAGACAGCTTTCTGCCATACCAAGTCCTGCCCTCCCAGATGTCTTTCTGATGTGCCCAACTAGAATCACTAATTCCAATAAACCCAGGCTAGATTAATTTTCATTTCCCCATGCAAATCAGTGCTAATTAGGATGGATTTAGTTCACATCACAGGGGCTGTGGGGACAGACGCTGCACACGGTCGTCACTCCCCAGCCAGGCTTTGGGGTGTTTCATCCTCAGTTAATGATTTGGGAGGGCGGACCCCACAGTCTGGAGGTCAGGAGCCAGGGAGGGGGCAGCAGGTAGGGCAGGGATTGCTCTGAAACGCCTGGTCCCTCTGACAACACTCAGGCCCTGCACAGGATCCCTGTGCTGGCTAGCATGCCTCCCCCACCCCTCACCAGGACAGCCCCCCACGCTGGAGCCAAATCTGCCTCTCCCAGGCCTCCCCCCAAGAGCGTATTGCTGCCCCCGATTAATGCTCATCGGGGATATTACTGGACCACAGAGGTAGCAAGCAAAGCTGATGGGGCAAACTCGGGTGCCAGGGAGAGGAGGGGGATCTTGCCACCCAGGGACTCGGGCCCGTTGGGGTCCCAGGGCTGGAGAGAGGAGCCGCTGGTTTGCGCGGCTCGGAGAGAGGCAACCACAGGCAGCGGCAGGGGGGGTCCCCAGGGGCCCCTCTTCACCAGCAGCCTTTTAAATGCAGATGGAGATCTGGCCTGGAGGCTGGGCTGCCTGGTGCTCGGGAGCAAGCGATGGTCCCAGCACTGGCCCGGCTGGGACAGGCCAGCAGCACCCAGCAGGATGCGACCGTCCCCAGATGCCCGGGGTCTGCCCTGCTCTGCGGTGGGGCAGGTGGCAGCACAGCCCCCCCAGCTCTTTCAGATTCTGCCTGTGCCTCCTCCTTTGCCAAATACTTAACTAATTAACGCTGTCCGCAGGCTCCTGTTTACGCAGCTTGTTGTTGAGCCAAGAAGGACTCCTGGCAGCCTCAGAGCAAAGACAGTGCAAACTGCAAACAGGACCCCCCCCAGCACAAAGCTTAAACCCCCAGAAGGGCTGGGGCACCTGGGCTTTCCTCATTGCTGCCCATGATACGTGGCTGAGCCTGCAGCAGCACTGGCACCCTGTGCGCAGCCAGGTGTGCCCCCATGCTTGGCACTGCGCAGCCCACGGCTGAGACTGGCCCCGTCCCACCGAGCACCATGCAGCCCCCAGGACCTGGGCACACGGAAGCTGCACAGCCGGTGGCTTGACCCTGCGAGAGGCCCCCCCCTCCGCCTCTGTGGGTGGGACAGGCACCAGCAAAGTCCCCCTGTGCCATACCTCCAGCCCCCTTTGCCCCTGGCTCTGCGGGCCCTTAAATCTGGCTCTCCTGGTGCCTCTTGCTCCCACCCCATAGCCCAAGGGCCCCCAGACTTCTGCACCCCCAAGCACCTGAGCAACCCTATTCCTCCTCTGCAGCACCAGAGAGGCTGGGGCAGCCTGGAGCAGGGGCAGGAGGGGGGCACTGCCCAGCTGCACCCCACACTTTTGTCTTTACTCCCTTAGCTGAGTGGGTGGGGTGTTCACAGCACTGGAGGGTCAGGAGCCCTTATGCTGATCCCTGGGTGGGGAAAGGCAATGCGAACAGCCCTGGTGTGGTTCCCTGTATCCAAGGGGTGCAGCCTGGACATGGGGACAGCCCCAGAGGCAGGATGCTGGCTCTCGCTCAGCTGGCATGGGTGCCAGAGCAAGAGCCTGCACTCCTAGGCCCCCCAGCTGTGCCTAGGGGCAGAGAGAAGCAGGGGACTGAGCCAGAGGCTGTGGAGGGCACCATGCTGTGCCATGCCGTGGGGGACCACGCAGCACAGCTCAGGGTCTAGCCAGGCTGTGAGGCCAGAGACGGTGTGACAAACAGCCAGAGGCAGTACCTGCCTCCTGCCCTCATTATATCCCCCTAACAAGCTCAGCACTGAGCCCTGGGGCCCAGCTGGACTCAGAGCTGGTCATTACTGCTGACAAGGACCTGTCAAAGTGGGAGATGTGGTGTGTGCCCCCCCTATGCACGGCACAGCCAGTGGGGGCATGGTGGGGGGGGGGGCACCACAGAGCTGGGGACACCTACCCCCTAAACCTCGCCAGCTCCCCTTGGGCCCTTCCCTCCAAGCCAAGCAGGAAAATAAGTGTCCCCCCACCAGGTCCAGGTGCAGGACAGGTCCCCTCTCCTTGCCCATGCTGCTGCCTGGGGACATGGTGAGACTCAAGGTGTAGGGAGCTGCGTAGGGACCCTGGGCCCCCCCCGGCAGCACTGCCTCGGGCCAAAGGGAGACTTGGGGAAGGAAGGAAGGGGCACAAGGAGAGAGTGCAGGCAGCCCCGGGGAGAGAGTCATTGGGCCAGGTGTGAGACAGGGATGGCAGGGCACTGATCCAGGGTGGAAAGGAGCTCTGGACAGGAGGGCAGGGCTGTGGGATGGGACCACTGCTAAGCCCTGGATTTCCCCCTCCAAGCTTCTCTCCCAGGATCTGCCTGGAGTGGGAGAGCTGGAGGAGGATGATGAGCACAGCCCCCTGCTGCTCGAATCCCCCAGCAGAGCTGCTCCTTCCCGGGAGCACCCTGGCACAGATAAGGAGCCCGATGATCCCCAGGGCACATTTAATCTGGGACAGGACAGTTATTGGATAAATACCATGAATATGTAAATTGCATTTATGCTGATTTATGGCTGGGGGGGCAGGTGGGGAGCAGAGATGGTTTAGTTTAGTTTAATGCATTTATTTCCCTGCCTCGAGATGGAGAACAATCTCTGAGCTCTGCATCTGCCAAGCCAGAGGAGGCGATTCAGGCAGAGCCGTGCAGATGGGAGCACCCCAGGGCCAGGCGGGATGTGAGGGGCCTCACCTGTGGGGACGAGAGGTGGGCAGGCCATGGGGTACAGCACCCAGACACCTCCACCTCCCATCGCACTCCCTGGGGCTCACTGTCCTCACATGCACCCCAGAAGGGGTGCGCAGGAGGCAGGTGCCTCCATCCCCTCCATGCCAGTGCTGCTCTCCTGGGATGATGTATGGATCCGGCACAAGACCAGTGGTATTTCAATTAATTTCTGGGCCTTGCAAAGACTCCTGACCTTTCACAAGAGGCAGAGAGAAATTGAGGTGATTAATCTGGCAGGTCAGGGTGGCTCCTCCACTCTGACACTCCCTGTATGTTACGTGGGGTGGGTGGCAGACCCCTTTGCATAAACCAGCTGCAGAGGATTTAGCAGTGAGATGCCGGCAGAGTCACAGCCCCTCTCTGCAAACAGCTGGGTCACAACCAGGCTATGGGCACCAGGAACAGAAAAAACATGAGCAAGACCAAAGCCTAAACTCCTGCTCAGCAGCCTCTGAGCGCATGTTCCCCTGAGCACACACACCCGTGCCCACACCAAGTGAGCGTGCAGCAGGCAGCCCTCATGGCTGCACAGAAGCAGACACGGCCACCCAGCACCACCCATTCTCCCCCACGCAGGAAGGCTGCGGCACTCTTAACCCATTGCCCATCAGGTGCAGATGACTCTCCCTACCTCTGCTTGCCCCTCACATCTCACTCGCCATGTAGCTGCACCCACCTGGGGAAGGAGGAGGGCAGCAGGGGACTGGGCTGCACCCGGACGGGGAGGCTGCGAGGAGCACCTGGGCAGCCAGGATGCACATGGTGGAGCTGGGAGGGGGGAAGGGATTCACCTCTTAATTTTATATTAACTGCTGATCAATCCAATTAGATCCTGCACGTAATGAAGGCCATCTGCTTGGTAGGGCTGGGCCCAGCACTCCCTCCCCATCCCAAACCATGTGCTGTTATCCTGCGCAGTCCAGGAGTGCTGGCAGGGAAGGGGTCTGGGGATGGGAGGGTGATGAAAGGGGTTTTACCCCATTTTCCAGATGACTCTAATTAAGTTGTTCTCTTCAGCTGTTAAATTAGCTGAAGCACTCCCCCCTTCCCCTCCCTACTCTTCTCAGATGCAGCAAATCAGCTTCCTGCCCCGCCCTGCTCCCCCCCCCCCCCCCCCCGCAGGGCTTTGCAAATAAATAAATAGACAGTCCCAGTAAAATTAACCATATGAGGAGCTGCAAATGAGGTGGAAAATTTTAATGGTTCTGCATTTAAAAGCTGTCTGACAGGAGGTAGGGACCTGAGTGAGCAGAGAGAAAACAGTCCTGGGAGCTGTGTATTGCCCCCCCCCAGGCCCCTCACTCCTTGATTTCCTTTATTCTCTGCTGTCCCGGAGCAGCGCATCTCTGAGCTGGTGTTTGAGATGCTGGGACTGGGGGAGGACCCCCAGTGTGGAGACCAGGCATCTGTGCCCCTGCTGCCCATCCTGCAGCAGCCTCTGGGACACCTCAGGGCCAGGAGACCCTGCACCCCCTGACCCTTTGTGGTGCCAGCAGGTCCTGGCTCAGGTTAACCTGGGCCAAGCCAGGTGGGTCAGGACGAGCGGATGACTGGGGTCGAGGGCCATAAACTCCCCAATTAGCTGGCAGCAAGCCCCCGGGTGAACGGGGTTCCAGGGACGGGTGGTGCCTGCTTCCCTGCTCCATCACCAGGAGCTGCTCCTGCTCCCGGGCACCAGCAGCCCCGACGCGGCTCACTTGGCCAAAGAAGGTGCGAGCCAGAGCCCCCCCAAAGCCGTGGGGGAAGCAGAGCTATATCTCCATGCCCCCACCCCATCACTCCAGCAGAAGCCTGTCCCTGCCAGCACAGCCCCTGTGCGGACCCCTCAATGCATTTATATCTCC
Source organism: Haliaeetus leucocephalus (assembly GCF_000737465.1). NCBI lineage: Eukaryota > Metazoa > Chordata > Aves > Accipitriformes > Accipitridae > Haliaeetus > Haliaeetus leucocephalus. The sequence continues at coordinate 1,181,357 of NW_010972622.1, forward strand.
TGATTATTCTGCGGGCAGCGGAGGTGGGGAGGGGGGCAGCTGGGCCGGGCCTGGGGGGCTGCGAGAGCACGGGGACCCCTCCCTATGCCCCTGCTAGTGGTCTCCCCAGGGCAGCCCCGGTGGTGGGGTGCTGTAGCCCGGGGCAGGGCTGCGGCACCGGCTTGCACCCCCCGCCCCGGGAGGGGCCGGCAACACTACGACGCCCTCCTGGGGGGCTGGGCTCGGGGGGGGG
>NW_010972622.1:1182056-1182286 GCF_000737465.1 Haliaeetus leucocephalus
CGAGGTGTCCCGTCCCGGGGCGCGCGCGCCCCGGCCGCGCCGCCCGCCCGGGCACCTGTTCCTGGCTCGCTGCTCACCCCTGCGCTTTCCAAGGACTCGTCCTCTCCCCGGGCCCCGTCACCTGTCGCCCGCGGCCCCTATTCGGGCCCCGCCGGGCTCCGCGCCAGCGCTCGGCGCCGCGGGCCGGCCGGCGCTGAGGGAGGGGCAGACCCGGCCCCCCCCGGGGGGGG
>NW_010972622.1:1182296-1248339 GCF_000737465.1 Haliaeetus leucocephalus
GGGGGGGGGCGGTCCGGGCCCCTTCCCCTCACGCCGCCCGTGCCCCGGCTGAGACCCGGTCGGCCTTCGGCTGTGGAAGCCCTACGCGGGGGTGGGGGTGCCGTGTTGGGGAGGGGGGTCGTACACGCACCCACGGGTGAGGCGCGGGCGTGTGCTGCACAGGGTGTCTGTCACACGAAGCGGGAAAGCACCCGCGCAGCCTCCTGGCCCGGTCCGCGGTAGCCCCACGGTCAGCCCCCCCCGCCCCTGCCAGCAAATGCAAACCAGGGAGAGCTCAGGGTTGGGGAGCAGACATGTATTGCTAAAACACAGGATTACACAGCCCAGAGGAATGGGACAGGACTGCACCGACACCGCCGAGGCACCCAGCACCCACCACTCAGGCAGGGGGGACAGGGTAGCCTCCAAAGCGAGCCTGGGGGTGGCCCCTCCTTGCACCCAGTGTCTCTGAAGGCACCAAAAACCCCGCAGGGGAATCAGCCTGAGAGACGCCTCCCACACTCCTGGCCTGCTCTGGCCTGGGCAGAGACAGTCCCCAGCGGAGACCCCATTGCTGCAGGCAGCAGGGATGGGGGTGCCTGCCATCCCTGTCCCCATCCCCATCCCCATCCCTGCCTGGCTCAGGCTCAGCTCCCTGTAGCCAGGGTCCATCTGTCCTCCCGGCTGGGGGGCCCTGGGACGCTGCCCCACTCAGATCTCCTGCAGGAAGTCCACAGGGAAGAGCCCCACTTTGCGGCCGGTGTAGACTTTCACGTAACCGTTCACCTCCTCACCCTTCTGCACCACGATCTGGGGGTGAGAGGGGTGCAGGTGAGATTCCCAGGGCCCCACAGAACAGGGGGAAGGCAGCAACCCCCATGGGGGGCGGGGGGGCTGGGCAGAGTGGGTCTTGTCCAAGGGGCTGGGGGAGGTGGGCAGCGTGGGGAAGGTAATGCAGGCCAGGGCAGCTGCGATCACTTGGGACCTGGAGGGAAGCTGGGGAAGAGACACAGGTGGGGGCTGAAGGACCATGGGCTGTGACCACGTTATCCCATCTCACCTGATCCTTCTTGAGCGTGATCTGCCCAATCTCCCGGTTGCCCACAAAGGAGCGTGTCACCTTGTGCACCCGCTCGCCTGCCCGTACCCGGATGATGAAGTTTGGAGGGAAGTAGCCAATTTTTTCACCGATCTTCCCCTGAAAGAAGTCAGTGGATGGGTGCGAGGTGGGGGTTGGAGCCAACCTGTATGACTCCCAGCTTCCCCCATGACAAACACCTTGCAGGTTGTGGGTTGGCATGAAGACACAGCAGATTTAGGGGGCTGTGTCACCCTCAGAGTGCAATTTGCCTTCCCAGCTGACCTCTCCTTTTGCTTTAAGCTCTGCATCTTTCCCCTCTGTGCTTGCAGGACACCAGCCTTACCCGCCACCACTCCTCATTGGAGTCATCAACCACCGTGATCTTCTCCCCCGGCCTGTGAAGGGAAGAAAGGGCTCAGTGTGAGGGGGGGCAGGGACTCCCTGCCATGGGAGACCCTGAGGTTGGCAAGGAAAATTGCTCTTCCCACAGCACCAGCTCCTAGAGCCCTGTGTCAGGGGAGGTCAAAGAATGCACACAGCCCATGGGCTCATGGACAGACAGGTCCTGTATGTAAGCCGCTCAGCCTCAAGTCTGTGGCACAAGAAGTCAGTGGAACTGCATCAAGACAAACACCAGTAGCCTTGGAAATGAGGCTTGTGCCCAAAACCTGGCAGCTGGGAGAACTGGCTCAGTGACAGCCAGGGCCCCTGCTCAATGTGTAGGCCCTTGGGGCAGGCAGAAAAGCCACAAAACCCAAACTACAGCCAGCATGGCTCCAATTTCTGCCTTCATTCATTCACAAACCCCTCCTGGTTGACAGCCTCATTGTTGAGGTGAAGACTTCTCCCCCTCCCCACTGGACACACCACATCCTTCCCCTCATCACCCCTGTGCCCACTACATGGCTGGGAACTTACGGGAAATCCAGGTCATCTTTCTCCAGGGCTTTGAAGCGATAAAGTGCCACAAAATAGTGAGACTGCAGATAGCCACCACGAATCCCTGGCTGTGGCTTCTTGTTCTGGGGAAGGAGGAGAGGGGTTCAGGGCCCCAGAGAGGCTGAGCACAGCCCCAGGGAGCCCAGCGGGGAGATCCCTGCAGCCTCTGCCCACGCTGCTCCAAGGCCAGGGGCCTTTGTGGTGTAGGGTGAGGATGATGGCTACCTTGTCATCTGTTGGGCTCTTCTCAGTCTTCTTGTCCCCTTCGGAGGTGCCTGGAAATGGGAGGAGGGAGCTTGCATCTCTCCTGGCGCTGCCTCCCTGCCCTGGGACCAGCCTCCTCCCAAGGATCTCACGTGCCCAGGTCAACAAGGGAAAGCAGAGAGTGCCCCAGCGTGGAGACCTGAACTGAAAACCCCCTTTCTGCAGGGCAAACCCCCCTCTGGTAGGCCCCCCAAGTACAGTCTCCCCATCAGGCTCTCTCCCTGCCTCATGCTCATGGCTGGAGCTCAGCCCCCCCCCCCCCCCCCAGTTCCTTGGCCCTCACAGGCAGCCAACCCTGCTTCAGTCGCAACACTCACCGCCCTCGGTTTTGCCCCCTTCTGGCTTCGTGGCCTCTGGTTCCTCATCCATCATAGCAGCCAAAGGCTGCAAGGCACAGACAGAGAGCTGTCAGGGGGTGCAGAGTGGGCAGGGAGGTGGGGGGTGCAATGGGACGCAGGCTGTGCTGCCAGGACCCTGGGCATTTGGAGTGACAGGCTCACACCGCACTCACGTTTTTCTTGTCATCCTGCCCTTTTTTGCGCTCCTTGTTGGCCATAATGACGCCTGTTCTCAGGGTCTCGAACACGGGGTCGCTCCTGTTGGCTGCTGCTGGGACACAGGGACAGCAAGATGGGTTCAGCTACAGGACGCGAGGAGATGGGGCACCCTGGCATGGGGACAATACTTACAGAGAAGCTCCTTGACACAGGCGTATTGCTGGTCACTGTAGAGAGGCGAGCTGTACGCCCGGCGAAACCCTGGGGGCTGGAAAAAAAGAGGAGGTCAGAGCATCAACCATCACCCAGACCTCTGGGCTCTCCTGTGAGAGCTGAGAGGGGAGCAGGTGGATGCTGGGGACCCACAGGGTGACCACACACAGCAGGGGGGCAATGCCTGGGTCCCCCCACTCAGGGCCAGGAAGAGAGGTGGGTCATGGCCCCTGGGTCATGCCCGCAGGGACCGAGCCAGCCGCCCCTGCCACGGTGCTTTGGTCTTCCCTGCAAGGAGGTGCCCCAAGCCCGGGGCTGGCGGGAACACTCACGATTTTGCCAAAGCAGCGCTGCATCTCCACGTAGGACTGGCAGTGGTGGTGGATGTTGGTTTTGCAGTTCTTGCACCTCAGGCCAAATTTGTTGTTGACTGGCGGTGGGGGGGTGGGCGGAGGGGTGGAAAGGAGAGGCAATGTGACACTGCAGCTGTGGGGACAGCTGGGCTGGAGCCCTCACCAGCCTTGGCCCCCAGCCCTTGCCCTGACCATGGCCCCCAGCCCCAGCACCCTCAGGACTCACGGACAATCATGCGGGCACAAACATCACAGAACTTGGGCTTTTTGAAGTAATGATCTTTGAACTTGTGGGGTTTATCATTGACAAGTTTCTGGGGCTCAGGAGGGGGCTCAGGCTCCTCTTCCTCCTCCTCCTCTTCCTCCTCCTCATAGATGTAGTAAATGGGTCCCCCTGAGGGGCTGACCAGCTCCCCATTGGGCTGCGGCTCTGGCGCTGTCTCCTCCTTGGGCTTTCGCTGGAAAAGTTGCTTCAGTTTCTGTAGCTGCTGGGGCAGGAAAGGATGTATTGCACACGGCAGGCTGGTGGGGTGAGGCAGGCAGGCATCCAGGGAAGCTGATGCCTGGCTCCCTGCCCCTTTGCTCTGACCTAGAGACTCCTTATTCCCCAAGTGGGAGGAGACCCCAGGCATCCTGGGGCAGAAATGCTGTGAGGGCAGGGACCCTTGTCCCAACCCCCAGTGAGGTCCCCACAAAGGGAGAAACTGTGGCTACCATGTGGATGTGAGCACCCTGGGGAAAAGCCAGGCTGGGAAATGGCCACCCAGGGCCCTGCCGGATCAGGATCCCACCAGGCATCCCTGGCCCCACAAAGACTCCTGGGGCTGAGGCAGAGATGATGCTAGAAAGGTGGCTTCCCCCACCCACCCAAGCTGCCCTGTGGACACCCACTTACCCGGCTCTTGGGTTTCCCACCTGAAGCAGGTGAAGCTGGTGGCTCTGGCACTTCCTTCTCTGTCATGCTATGAGGGGGAAAAGAGAGACGTCATGTTGGCTGGGGCTGTTCCCACTGCAGGTGCCCGGTGGAGGCAGAAACAGCCAGACCTTGCTGGATGGGAAGCATCTCCCGAGCCAGTGCCTCCCGCTGCCCCAGCAGCAGCACCACCTCCTGCCACCCTGCCTGCAGCTCCTGCCCCAGCAAGGGCCGGTTCTGCTGCGGGGACGTCCCGGGGCCCCGGGGGTACCCAGTGGGCCCTGCTGCGCAGGCTGGAGAGCGGCAGACTCCCAGCCCAGCGTGCGCAGTGCTGCTGCTTGCTTGGTGGACATGGTGCCCAGTGCTGCGAGCCAGACCCGGGGCTACCTGGACATGTCTAGGGCGTCTACTCTGTCTAGACATCTCCATCTCACGATTAAACTGCAAATAGGGCCACTCTTGGCCCCCTAGGACAAGCATGCCTATAAACACTGTCTGGCATCACCACGCAGCCCTGCTTTCTTCTCCACAGAAGCCCCATGCTACCAAGGGGGCAGGATCTGCTCCTGCATCCCCCAAAACATGCCTGATTCCACCTTTGACTGTCAACCATCCCCACAGTCCTACCCAGACATGACTATTTTTGGTGATACCTAACAGGAGGCCCCCCCATACCCTCATGGAAACCGACTAGGATGACCATCAGGGAAACAGCGATGTGGGCTGGGGAGTCCTGGGGCAAGGGGTGCCGCAGAAGCAGAGACTCCTGGGGTCTTGCAGAAATGTGGGTGGAGCACGGGCCCATGGGGATCAGCGGCCACAACGAGGGGGAGCCGCGCACAGAAACACACTTACGCCGTGTTTGGAGCTCTTGTCCTCCGATGAAAATCCCTGGAAAGGGTGGCCGACGTTGGGGATCCTGTTGCCTGCGGAGCCCCCAGCCCTCTGTGCCGGGTGTGCAGGGAGGGGGGCAGCCGCCCCAGTCCCCGTGGAGAGCAGGAGTGACAGCCCAGAGGGGAATGGACAGCTGAGCGCTGGCGGAGGCTGACGCTGAGAAATTGGAGCCCATGCATGAGCCAGGAGGGGAGCGGGGTGGAGAGGAGCCACTGGCTATTTGCGTTAGTGGGTTGCTGGGCGTGCCAGAGGCCCACCCACCCCCTGGCATGGGGCAGCAGCAGAGCAGGGGCACACCAAGTTCTCCAGCCATGATGTCTCGTTTGCGCTTGCATTTGAGGCCCGTGCAGCTGGGAGGGGAAAAGGAAAGAGTGGCAGCAGTGGGGTCTTTCGTGGGGCAGCTGCCCCATACCCTCTGCCAGCAAATCCTGCTGGTCTGCTCTCCACTGAAAGAGAGAGCTGGGGACCCCATCGCTGTCATGCTGCCCTGCAGTGGGTGCCAGGTCCCTGGAGCCGGACAGGCACCCCAGTGCCAGAGTCCCCGGACCTATGTACCTGCCAGGCTGTGGGTGGCAGTGGGGCAGGAGTTTGCACCAAGCCTGGGGTTGCAGCCCACCCCTTCCAGGCAGCTCTTACCTCTCCAATTGCACCTGCTCTTGAAGGTAGCATCCAGCTGCTGCAGGAGGCTCCAGCTGCTGTGTGCAATGCCATGGTGAGGGTGGTGCCAGCCCAACTTCTGTACCCACAGGGCAGGAGGACACAGTCATACCTGCACCTATCAGCTCAAGGGCTGATGCTCCCATGTAATCAGGAGGAATAGGTTGCTTCCTGGCAGGGGATATAGCTGGGGACACCCTGAGACCCCGTTCTTGCCATTGCACAGCTGCATGGGGCCAGCAGCTGGGAAAAGAGGCTATGAATATCTGATGGGGGGGACCAGCCCCAGGTCAAAGTGCTCAGTGCTCCTCTCCCAGTCTCAGCTCCCAGCCTTGCCAAGCCATAAGCTCGCAGCCCTTGTGCATGCCAAGCATGGGGGCAGGACCTGGGCAGGAACACATCCTTCTGTGAATGCCCCTTCTGCTCCCTGGCTGTCATCTCACCCTGAAGAGGCAGCACAGACAGCCCCTAGTACTGGTACTGGCAGAGAACGGGAAAGCAGCATTAAAGTGATGGACAAGTTTTCTTTTTATATTTAAAAACAACCCCCCAAATAAAATAAAACCAAAAATACCCCCCAAATAATAATCAGATTAAATAAAATGTGCAGTGAACATACCAATCAACACCTGTATGTGTGGTTCAACACAGTGCTTAACAAAACAATATACACAGGGTAAGGTGGGCGGGCATGGGCATCACTCAAAAAATAATAATAATAAAAAAAAAAAAATCAATTTCTTATCTCTTAATTATGTCCATATAAATATATCCAGGAAGGAGGGCGAGAGGAAGGGAGGGCAGAAAGGAAAAGAGAAGGCAGAGGGAAGTGCCCGCAGTCCAGTGTGCTCTGTGCCCATGCGTGAGCCCTACTGTGAGCTGGCACGCTCCAGCACCCGCAAGTCGTAGTTCTTTTTGGCCACACGCAGCTTGAAGCGGCTGAGGGAGTTGTTGAGGCGGAGGGAGGCATTCTGGGCAGCCAGCGGGCTGGGGAACACGGCCACGATGGTGTATAAGGCAGCAAGGTCACTGTGCCTGCCGTTCTCTGGAGTCCCATTGTTGTCCCCGCCACCTCCATCTCCACGGCGCCCCTGAGTCTCTTTGAGCCACTGGATTTTGGCACCAGCCATGGCGAGCTGGGTGAAGAGCTTGTCAGCCTCTGTCCGTGTGATGCCCTCTGGCAGGTCTGTCACCTCCAGCACTCGACCCAGCACTGCAGTGGAAAGATGGTACATGTCAGCAGCAGCAGCTGATTCTTGGGTGGCAACTGCACAGCGAGAGCTGATGTGTGGGCTCCTCCCCAGCTCTGGGGTTGGAGCAGTCACCTCTACTTTGCCCATGAAAGCAGTGCTTTGCTAAGCTGCCCCCACATTAGGAATGTATTTTTTTAAGCCTGTTACTTCCTCCCCCCCTCAAACTGCCCCTACCGTTCTGCTCCTTACAGTACCCCATCCCGATCCTTTCTGATACCCACATCCTGGTCCCCACATGGCCTGCTTTAAGTGGAGACTGGTATTTCCCATTTGCCCAGGGCTCCAGCAACACCAAGTCCTCCTTGCTTCCTTTGCTTTTCGGTTAGGGCTTTCCCAGGTGCTCTGCCCTGTCTCCTTACCCTGATCCTTGGGTAACAGGATTGGGAGCTAACCCAGCTCTCCTGCCCTCTGTCCCTGGAAGGGAGAAAGACAGGCTGCACCCATGAAGGATGTTGACATGTATGGATCCTGAATGCGACACTGCTCTGTATGCTTCACCCACTGGGAGGATCCTCTTGTGCGCCAGGCCAGTGTCATGCCAACACCTTTGCCTCTGGTCTGTGGTACCCAACCACTTCTGCTGCCTCCTGGCTCCAGCCCTGGGTTTTGGGCTTAGCAGAGGACTGGCTGAATGGATTCTTTGCTAATATTAACGTGGCATGTAATAAACATGCCAGCTGCAGGGAAGGGGGCAGCTCTCCAGCAAGCAGCTCTTAAAGGGCCCCCTGCAACCAGCTGCTGTTATTGGTGGTGACATGGAGATGACATGGGGGACAAGTCTGAAGCCTCCAGAGAGCCAGTGAAGACTGCTTCCCTTCCAGGCTGTCTGGCTCATACCCAACTAGCCAATCTTGTATTGCTGTGGGGACAAGCCAGAGATGTGCCTCTCCTTCCCTCCCTCATGACCAAGTGGCGACCCCCCAGGACGAGGTACAGAGAGTCCCTTCCCCTTTGGAGAGAAATGATCCACTGGGGATTTCAGCCCTCACAGGCACCCCTGGAAGATCCCAAAGCCCTTTATAAAGATGAGGGCTCTGCAGCTCCTGGCCTCGCTGGGAAATGGAAGCATGAGAGGGAAGGGTCACTTGGGAGGGCAACGGTGGGAACAGGATCTCAGGGGTCTGGACACTCACTTTCTGCTGACAAAGAGGAATAAAATCCCAGAAGTTCTGCCAGCTCCACCCGCTCCATCATTTCACCCCCCATAGAGGCAGGAATAGAGCCCAGGTGTCCTGGTACTCATCACCGACTCTCCCAACAATTTCTTCCCACTCTTCCTTAAAAGCTTTGCTTAGTGCAGGCAGTGTTTACTGGGTTCCCGAGCAACCCCTGTCCTCCTACTTCCCAATGGGCACAGCTGACTGGGACTAGCTCTGCTGCACCCACCCCCAAGCCAGGCCTCATGTGGGCTGCAGGGGGTCTGTGTTTGTGTGTGTGGAGGAGGTGGTGGCAGGCAGGAACTGCTCTCCACAACCACCCCCAGCAATGGGTTCTGTGGGATGCTGGTGTGGGCAGAGATGGCATCTGGAGTCTCTGCCAATGCCAGCCATGCCCATGCAGTGGGCACTAGTCAGAGGACAAAGGGGGAACTGCTTGAGGAGGGTCACTTGCCTACATCACTTGTCCCAAGGTCAGTGGATGCTGACTTGAGGGCCTGTCTCTTGCTCCGGTTTCCATGTTTCATTCCAGTCTGCCCCTTAAAGAATAAAAATGGCAGTGTGTCACCTGAGGAGACACGGTGGCCTCATAGTGCCCATAGAGCATCCTGGGAGTTGGGGCGAAGACCAAACTTGACGAGGCCATGGCTGTGAAGGGGAATGAAAACACCTGGATGAACCTCACACCCCCTTGACACCTTTGAGGTGACACCATGCTTGGGTAAGTTAGATGAGATCAAGGCGCAGCCATGGTCCCAGGACACTCAAAGGACTTGGGGCTGACACTGCTTCTGGGCAAAGCTGGGAGCAGGATGAAGTTTTAGCCCAGTGCCAGACTCTAGGGAAATCCACTTACAACAGCAGTTCTGCCAGATGAATAGCGAGAGCGTGGGATAGGCAGCCTGCTATCTAATCAAGGGGTGTCCCAGCACAGAGCAGAGTGTGAAACTCACTTCTTAACTACTCCTGGGCCCTGCCCAGAGAGGGGTCGTCTGGGGGGAGAGAAGGGGGACGGTCTTGCTCTGCTCCTAGAACAGTGAAAGTGTGGGTGGATGGGGGTTTGGCCCAATTTTACCTGGTGTGCATTGTAGTTGGGCTGGCTGTGGAGCAGTGGTGGGGGACAGATAGACAGATTATACTGCAGCGGCTGGCCCAGCAATGAGTAGCGCCCATCGCCTGCAAAAAGGAAGCAAATGCTTGAAGAGGTCTGAAGAAATCTCAGGAAAGACCCAGACCTGTGCTGTCCCCACTCCTTCCTCTTACCTTGTGCCGGGCCCATGGGCCGGGGGAACTGTGTGAGGACAGGGAGGGGGCTCAGCCCCGTGCAGACACTGTTGAGGTTGGTGACAGGAGACGGCGTCGGGGATTGGGTGGGGGACGTGATGGGGCTGTTCAGCTGGGTGCTGGCCTAGGGGAGGGAGAGCGTTAGACAGACCCAGTGCTTGTGACCTGTCCCACGCCTGTCTCACTACCATGGGAAGACCCCATTCCCACCTCCCAGCCCATCCAGACAGCACATATGCTGGGGTCCTCTCTCTCCCGCCAGGCTGCTCTCAAAAGATGAGCCGCCTTCTTCCCAGTCCTCTCAATACCTGAGCACTGGTGTCTGGGTTGTACAGGTCTCCTGGCTTCTGCCCCCGCTGGTCCAGGCTGTAGTACTTACAGTGGCTCCACTGCACCACAGGGGGATTCTGGGGGGCCTGGGGGCCATTGGGTACATTCAGCTGCATCACAACCACACCAGGGCCTGATGGAGACACCCCTGGGGAGAGATGACAGCAGCAATATTGCCCGGGCTCTGTGCACTGCTGCTGCTTGCTGTGGGACAAGAGGCAGCCTGCCTGTCTGTGCAACTTTCACTCTTCCCTATAACACCCCCTCTGTACTCTCTCCTCTGCCGCTCCTGCCTGCCCAGGTGGACTGAAGAAAGGCCCCACCAAGACCCAGTCGGGATCCCTCTCTGATATCACAGCTTACATCAGAGAGTGATGACTTTTAATCCAGGAGAAATGTGAGCAGAGGGGACAAGTTGAAGGTGACTCGGGTGACCTCTCTGAGCATCACAGCAAAACTTCAGGCAAAGGGTGTAATCACAGAGCTAGGCGCAGAGCTCGAGTATCCCGGTTCCAGTTCTTGCACCAACTTACCAGGCCCCAGCTCACTTCCCTGCAGCTGGGACGGGATGCAGGAATCCCGATGCTCTTCTCGCCCACGGTGCTCCCCAGTCCCGTGAGCTGCCCCGGTGACACTAAGCCGCGTTGCCAGCAGAGGGAGTCCGCAGCCCACGGCAGCTCCCTCTGCCTGCTCCTACCCTGCCTGCCCACCATGGCAAGGAGATACCAGGGGAGCAAAATCACTGTGCCACACCCTGATAATTCCCAGTAGGCCGTGGGATGGGTCAGACTAAGCAAACCCATTGCACAGAAGCTGCCAGACTTGGCTGTGAATTGGCAGCTCCGTTCGCCGCAGCCCCTACAAAACCTGATCCAATCTGTGCAGAATCAGTGGCAGCCCTGACCGGTGGCCCCTCTTACCTGAATACTGCTGCTGCATCTGTGGCGGGCTGCAGGGTGATGGAGACTGTGGCATCTGATACTGTTCAGAGCCGGGCGGCTGAAGGAACCCCACCGAAGGGCTGTGAAGCAGAGAGTGCTCTGGTGAGGTGCTGGGGATGGGGAGAAACAGCCTGCCCGTCTGTGCAGGCAACCACCAGCTCCCTCAGTACTTGAGATGGCTGGAAACACAGCTGCCTCTGGAGAAGCACAGGAAGCACTGCACGCTGCAGGACAGCTGTGTCCAGGAAGCGCTGACCACGGCAGCTAGGACTGGACAAGCTCAAGAGATGACCAGCATCTATGGTGCCCAGCCACCTCCTCTAGCTGCATGAGTAGGATGCTATGCCCTTTCAGTAGGGCAGTGGGACCCCTTTCTCCCCAACGCAGGTCAGAGATACACAGGCTTTACCTGGTGCCGTTCTGCTGGGCAGTTGGGATGACGCTGTAGTAGATGGGTACCCCTCCAGTCTGAAGCCCCCCTTGAACAGACTGGCTGGCTGGTACAAGCACTGGCTGCTGGAAGGGCTGCTGGACCACACTCTGGGACTCATTGGCCACGGGAACCTGTGCAGGGAGGAAAGAAACAGCCCTATGGAATGACAGTAACACAGAGCAGGAGCAGGGAGAACTGGCCCCAGAGAGACACCAGCAAGGCCCGTACAAGGTAGAAGAGATGCCAGATGGTTGTCTACTGCATCCCAGAGCAATCTTGCCCAGGCAAGGGCAGGCCTCCCAGCCCTCCTTCTCAAGACATGTCCCACACAGATTCAAATGTGGATGTGCCCTCCCCAAGCTAGCAAGCATGCACTACTTTCTCAGCGTAAGTCTCCACCTTTAGCCCCATCACTCAGACACAAGAACAGGGTCTTCCTGCAAGGCCTGTACAAGCTGAGGCCACCTCCCCAGCAGCCCCTCGTTGAAAAGCAACCAATGCCTACCTGGTACGAAGGCAGTGGAGTGTACTGGACCATCAGGCCTTGCATCTGGCTCCCCATACTGCTCCTCTGGCTGCTGAGAAGGCCAGGGGGCTGCGCCTGCTGCACTCCCATCATACTCTGCATCTGGCCCCCCATGCTGTTCCTCTGGCTGTTGAGGAGCCCAGGGGGCTGCGCCTGCTGCACTCCCATTACACCTTGGTATGTTTGCTGCTGGTTGGACATCATTGGCTGTAAACCTGTCAGAACATGGCTTAAATGGAGCAGCTTCCCAGCTGGCCACAGCCTGAGATTTGGCATATAAGGGCTCAAATCCTGCTTTGCCCCCACCTCTTGCTAAAGAGTGAGAAAAGGCTTTCCTTATGGCAGATGTAAAAAGACCTGAAGGAAGCTCCTGGCTTTAAATCCACCTTGCAGCACCTCAGTGCATGCTACATGCTGAGAGGGAGGGAAAAGACTAAAACAGCCTTTGCAGCCAGGCCGAGTTGCAACTTTCCTTTGCACAGTCAAGAGGCACTCTATAGTCTGCAAGTCCAGCAAAGAGTGGGAGACAGGGAAGAGCAGCCTGGCCCCAAACAACACAGGGGAGATCCTTAAGAGCCAACAAGAGTGGCAGGGAAGGGAAACATGCCCCCTCCCCCCTTCTACACCCCCTTACCAGGCTGCTGGGACTGCTGGGGGAGCTGCTGAGTGCGCTGGGAGCTGTAGGCCACTGGGTGACTGAGAGATCGGTATTGCTGGCTGGAGTTCGGGTACTGCCCAGGAGGGTAGTAAGAAACCTGAATCTATCAGAATCAAGAAAACATGGTGATGAGAACACAAGAAGGAGTGGGACCAAGAAAGCTGGTCCCCCAGGACCAGTTTTCTCTCTCACCTGGCCTGGTTTCTGCCGAAGGAAACCGACCAGGGTTTTGGCTCTGGCCAGATGATAGCTCCTCAGGGAACCGCAGACCCTTCCCACTCCTCCCAGCCTCCACATCCAAGCCCTTCCCAGCACAGTAGTGCAAAAGCACAGTAGGCACAATTCTCATCACAGCTCAGGGGATCAATCCTAGAGGTCATAAAGCCCTGCAGGACCCCGAAGACAGCTTAGAGGTGTCAGCCCTGAATCTGGTCACTGTCCCTCCCCCAACACTATGAGGCAGGAATTGCCAGAGGGATCCCCAGATAAGTGCCCTGTGAGCTCAGAGGGACAAGGGGGCAGAGATTACGCTATGCCTAGCAAGGGTGCGTGCCGACCTGGAGCTTGGACCCCGTGTATTGATCCATCACAAATAAGCAGCAGAAAAAGAGGGGAACCACTCTCAAGGAACTGTTCTCTGGATTGCTCCCCAGCAGCCCCTTGCCTGACAGCTTTGGGCCGAGGTGCACATCCCCTCCAGGCTTGCACATGTCCTTACTTGCTGGGGAGGCTGAATGTAGCCCTGGGGCTGCAGCACCTGCTGTGTGGGGGCCGTGTGCCCTGAGGCGGAATAGTTGGAGGTGGGAATGGGCTGCCCAGGGGTTGCCATGATGAATCCTGTCTGCTGAGGATGCTGGGAGATGAGGGATGACTGGAACATAGCCGAGGAAGGATCCGTTGCTTCCGTAGAGCCCTGTCGGCTGAGGCTGATCTGCCCAAAGGGGTTGCTGAGTTCATCGGCCTGCATTGGGGATAAGTGGGAAGGATGGAGGAGGACAGCATGTAGGACAACAGCATGTAGGACATAGCTCTGCCAAGTAGATTGCAGAGCCCTTCTCCCTACTCTGTGTGGAGGAGTTCACCCAAGAAAGGTCCCCAGAAATGAGCCAGAGACCAAGAGCATTCTGCAGGACAGGGGGTAGGGGCATGCGAGCTGCTGGGGGGGGCCTGAATGCTCAGTGGACACTGGTGACATGTGGGGCCCCACACAGGCAGGGGTTGCCCCAGCCCAGAGACCATGTCCCATGGGGCGTGCCATTCCTGAAAGACCCGGCAGAGACAACACAGGAGCTGACTGAGACCACAGGGCAGCCATGGCCCCTGGACTCCAGTGCTGGACACAAGTGTTGCTTCCTGGTGGAGCTCTGGGCTTAGCACTTGCTATTCCCCGGGGTCTTTCCAAGATCAGCCACTCCAGCAGTGCCCGGACCTGGTGGGTCCCACAGCCTCAGGCATCCCACTGCCTTGACCCCACTGCAGCGCAGAGCCTCCATAAATCCCAAACCCACTGGGTGCAGTGTCCACGACATACCTGATTAGCAAAAGCTCATACAACACAAACACAGCACATGAGTACAACAGAGACAGTGCAGAAGAGGAAATGGGGTTTATACCAAGTTGTACTGCTGGGGTGGAGAGACTGGCAAGAGGACTTGGGGGCAGGAGCTTGGAGAATACTGAACAGGCTGCAGCGCTGGGACCGGCTAAGACCAGCAGAGAAGGGAGTGGAGGAGAGAGATTCGGGTAGGAAAAGGAATGGAGGGGGGGGGAGGAAGGATAGGAGGAAGGAGAGAAAGAAGGAACAACAAGGTTAGTCAATTGAGCCAATTGCAAACACACAGAGGGGGGCATTGCAGAGGGTTGGAAAGCATGGAGACTATAATGGGGGAGCATTGATCTCTCTGTGAAGACACACAACCTGGCCAGTTGCTTTGTGGAAGCTAGGAAGGCTGACCATGTCCGCAAAGCAGCTCTTGCCTGGCATGAACAGTGGAATGGTGACACAAGATCGCAAAGGCCAGCTACGGCCAACAGCAGCAGGAGAGCCACTTCCCCCCCAGCACAACCATTGTGTCTCTCCCACTCCACTGCCCACTTGTGTGTGGCACTGACTCCCAGCTCCCTCTGCAGTGCTTCCTGGCCTTTCCTGCTGGTAACGGCTTTTCTTCACTCTTGCCTTCTGTAGGGGCCCCTCTCACTTTGTCACTGGGAGGACCTGCTAATGCCTGTTTATGACAACACCTAACTCAGGCACCACACACTATGCTTTGGGCACCAAACCTGTAATGGTCAGCACTGAATTGTTTTTTTGAACATTTGATTTGACCTTTGGTGAAACAGAAGGTGCATGCACATGGGGGACAGTGCATTTTCAGACCTTTCACCAACAGTCAAACACATGAAAAAAGTTTTTCCAGGACCTAAACCACTAGAACAGCCAAACAGTAGAAGATACAAAATAAAAACCCCAGCAAGACCCAGTGATCCTGCACAAGCTCCAGAAGCCTGCTGTGCGTTCAAACCTCCCACCCAGGGCACTGTGCTCTGTCCCATGCCATGCTACTGCTCCAGACAGACACTCCTGCTAGTGTTAGCACTGGACCCTGGCTACCTCAGGAAGGCACCTCATCTGTAGAACTGAGATGCTTCCCTTGAGTCTCAGCATCCTCTGCAAACAGATCCAGAACCCTGGAGCCAGTCCAGGGCCCAAGAACTGCAAGCTCCCTCCATCCTCATACAGACAGCAACAGACACTAAGGAGCTGTTCATGTTATCTGCAGTAAGAGCTATTCAAGGAGGCTTGTTTCCTCCTCCCATCCCAGCCCACTGAAAACACTTAGAATCATGAAACAGCCAAGGTTGGAAGGGACCTCAGAAGATCATCTGGTCCAACCTTTCATGGGAAAGGGAGCCTAGATAAGATTATCTAGCACCCTCCCCATCCAGTTGCATCTTGAAAACCTCCAGTGTAACTTGCAGTTCTTTGCTGTAGGAGACATGGTAAGTACGAGATGATGCACCAGAAAGGATCCCTGTAAAGCTCGTAGGCAGGCTGAGGTCCACCACTGACATGCTGCTCTGAATAGGGCAAGACGGGAAGGTACTGAGGATACTTCCCATGCATACCGCCCAGCTCTGCACCCACTGAACAGCAGGCAGCTTTGCTCTCCGAAACTGCCCACCAGGGTTGGCTCCCACCCCTTCACCAGTCCTGCAGTGATGCAGGGGCAGCTCTTGTGCTGTTTTTTTACAGCCTCAGGAGCAGAACAAAGTATGTAGGAATGACAGCCACAAAGTGCTTTCCAGAGGGCTCCATCCTCAGAAATAGCCCTGCAGGCTGTGGAACATCACTTGGGTTTAACTCAGGGAGGGCCTGGAGAATACACCCAGGCACAGTTCCAGGTCTGCCTCTCCCCAGGACATCAGGTGACCAGCCATGGGATTTCAGCACTGGGGAGCTCAAACCCAACTACCATTTGTGACAGTCCCTCACCATGAGGGCAACTGGTTCTAGAACATAACCCTGCCACTCAGCAAAGGGCTACAGATCCCTTGCCAGGAGGGCTGCTGGCTTGAGCAGATACAGAGAGGCTGGCAAGTTGAGATGTCACAGAGCATCATATTCAGGCACAGCATGGCCCCCAACCTTCTCCTGCTCTCTGCCAATAGCGCAGAGGGACTGTCACTCCCTAACAGGCAGCAAATGCGAGGACACCCAAAACCCACCGGGCAAAGTGTGAGTCCAGAGCACCCTGAGTGTATGCTGGCTCTGTTTCTATGTCCCACCCATGAGCACAAGGAGCTTACTGAGCCCTGGATACTGTGCAGCCACTCACCTGGGATATCATAGCTGGCTGCTGCTGGGCTGCAGGTGGAAGTCCTTGGGGCTGTGGTGGTGGCTGTTGGGGTGGCTGTGGTTGAGGCTGCTGGGTTGTGCAGGGTAGGAGGCCACGGCTGGGCTGTGAGGAAGGGGATTGGCTGCATGCTTCAGGGGTGCCTAGTACCAAACCTTGAACAGAGAAAGGCATGGCAGGGTTGGAACCTGGGAGAGAAAAACATCAATTCGTTGATGGGGAGGGCGGGGAGGGTAGATCCTGTCACTACCTCCTATACTGCAGGCAGACTGCATTCTCTGCTGTCCACATGGGAGCTTCCACCGGGGACAGGGTGAGCAGGCTGCAGGCTAAGGCACAAGCCTGCCTCTGCTTCACAGCAAACCAAGGTGCTGACACCCTCAGGACTCCAGGTGATTGTACCTCTCTCCTCTCCATGTCCATGTACACGCACTGACCCTCCACAGCTGGGTCACGGCACCTTCTTCTCCCCCTGACCCATGCATGCCCTGCCCCACACAGGGAAGACCGGGATGCAATTCTTGTTCCAGACTATGGCCACAAGTTGTACAGCTGTTATTGTCAAGAGCGTGCTCTCTTCCCTGACCCTAAGCTAGCACCCTCACTCCTAGTGGACAGCCTACACAGTGGTCCCCACCCACAGCTCTCAGGTAGCTGCTGTTTGTGTAAACCTTTGCAACTGATTCTTTGGAGGGATGTGCCCTCTGTCTTGTCTGGAAAGCAGCAGGCACAAGTCAGGGCCTTCTATAAATGCCATGGTCCTTCTGCTGGGAAGAGCAATCTGGCTGTTAACAGCAGCACCTGCCTGGTGGAGGGCTCTCTACCCCAGCATGAGGCAGAGATTACAAAAAGAGGGAGCTGCCAGATACACTCATGTCAGCTCAGTACCATAAACCAGTCTGTGGAAAGAAGCTGGAGAGCTGTTCCCAGTCACAGCTCAGTTCTGCAGCTAGGCAAGGCCCCTGCTCTGACACTAATACGTCATCATGATTTGTTCAAGTGCTTGCCCAGAACAGAGAGGGGAGTGAGGGAATCCTATTTTATGGCCACATAGACTCAGCACACACACATCTTTTCAGTAAAAGGCTAGGGGTGGCAGGCTGAAAGCAATTCCTTCCCATGCTAGGAAAAATTGTTAGGAAGGAGTGCAATACATGCTGCAGGGCTCCCAGCTGGGAAGTGCTCTCCTCAGTATTGCAGTCTTCCAGAAATAAAAGGGCTGTGAAACTATTGCTTGATGCCCAGTAGCTGCTATTTAACTAATTCTGCCTCTGATCTACTGCATTTCAACAGCGAATCTTCAGGCATTCTGCTAAGGAGGTCTGTATCATCAGCCACGTGGTGCAAAGAAGGAAATATTTCAGTTGGGCAGGGGCTGAATGCTGAGATGGGAAAAGAGCCCCAGAGTCCTAGGTTCTTCCTCCCCCAAAGAATAAACATGAGGATATGGAGGGTGGTGGGTTTTTTTCCCCCAAGTGAAAATTCCTTTGCTCTTCCCCCACCAAGACATTTCTAATCACTCCCCATTATGTAAAGCCTGGAGAGCAATTGGCTTCTGTTCCCAGGGGAGACCTGGAGGAAAAATACAGAAAGAGCAAAAAAGCAGATTCTTGCTTGCTCTGCTTTGCACATGGCTGGGACAGATCTTCAAATAACTACTCCCATCAGTTGATGAATCAGTCCCAGAGGTGGCTGCAATAATCAAAGTAAGCGCAGCCCTGAGCACAATGGAAACAGGGTCGCAAGAGATGACGTAGCCACCTTTAAACTGCAAGATTAATGTGTAGTTTTCAAAGCCAGCCTGGGTGCTAGAACAGCAGCCTGGCTGGCTTTTAGATCCATCCCTTTTATTTGAAAGGATTCTTGTGGAGCAGTCTAATCACCCACAAGCACCAATCTGCCTCCCCTCCCCAGTAAAATGACAGCTCTCAAGCATTTGGTGACCTGCTGCCTACCAGTGAGAATGGAGGAAGCTAGACAGTGAGACAACACTGGATTTTGCTCATTGATATTGCATAGCAATTGTACCCAGCTACTATATGGCACCTTAGTTATCACTGGACCATTAAACTGAGAGCAAAGACCTGTGCTGCCTCTTCCACAAATGCCTTTCACAAGCAGTCCATTGAAAATAAAGGACTCTGCTCCCCACTGATAGAAGGGCTGGTGCCCTGCCAAGTGCAGCACACATCCTCTCAGGAAGCTGTTGTCAGTAACAGATTATCAGCGATGCCCCACAGTAACATTCTCCGTGCATGGGCTACCCTTTGTATTACCTAGATGGAAAAGGAAGAACTGATCTGAAGAAGGCAAAGAGACTTGTGATCCTAATTCCCTTTGGTGCTCCTGAAACCTTGAGCTGTATTCAACAGCTCTTGAAGAGCTGCAGGCCCAGCTCCCTGCTGTTATGTTTGCTCTCAGGAGTACAGTGAATCATTTTGAGAGAACATCGTAGGCAGATACCAATTAACGTAGTCTTTGTCTGATGAGATAGACTGTGTCTGATGAGATAGACTAATTGGTGACACCCTTCCCTGGACCTCCTTTGTTGGAAAGGAAGGAAAAGTGCCAGGTGGTTTACCCTGACCATGCATCCTTAGGGCTGTAAGGGATTCTGGGGAGCAGAAAGGAATGGCACGTAACTTGCAGCACAGCAGGGGAGAGAAAACAACAGAAAATTGACAGCTTGAGTTCCAGGGTATGGGACTAAAAAATGTCCGTTGTCTGAGATAACTCTGCTAGAGGGAAGGAAGATCTGGTGGCGAGTATTGAAAAAGCAGATGATGAACGAACTGGCATATCCCAGCCTAGGTACTGAACACATTCAGATGATGCCAACCCATGTCCCATTTTAACCAGATTCCCTGACCAGAGCATCATGAACCCCAGCTCCCCAGCCCAAAGACTGTCTGCTAAGTGCCCTTTGGCAGAAGGTGTGCAGGGGAAACAGTACAGTACCTGCCCGGGACGTTCTGCTGGCAGTGCTGCCTTTGCTACTCCCGATGCTGTCCCCCCGTGTCAGGATGGAGATGCCACTGAAGCTGCTGGCTTTGGTAACAGGTGGTCGCAGGTTGCGGATGGAGCCATCTGAATCTGTGCTGCTCCATGGCCGAGGCTCCAGCGACTTTATCTCGCTCTCTGTGCTGCTCTGGCGGCTGCCTGAGGCCCGGTTCAAACTGTCCCGGTTGCCCCTGCAGAGACCAGAGGAGTTAGACCGCACCTCCAGCGGAAAGGGGCAGCAGCAGGACCTGCACACCGGGGTGGTGAGCCCAGTCAGCAGCTGGCTCTGTGACACAGCATGTTGGCACTTTGTACAGGGATCTGACAGCGAACAAATACCCTGGGTCACAGCTTTCTTGGGCATGCACTGTGAAGACCCAGACACTGCTGATCTTCCTTGGTGTATGTTGACAGCTGGCTCCTGGCCCTTTTCCCTAGCTAGATCCCAGCCTGGAAGAGATGCCAGCAGGGCCAGAGCATGATCCCTTGCTAAAGCCCTCCTTGTCTCAGAACAGGAAGCTTTTAACAGAGGCTTTGAGACAAGGCTGATCGAGATCTTGCGAGACCACTTTCCATACCAGCCCTAGTAAGGCTTTCTGCCCAGCTGGAACAGCTGCATCCTGGGATATTGCTATGCTCGAACAGCTACATCCTGGGATATTGCTATGCTCAGAGCTGTGCTCCCACTGATCACCCTCCCTTAGCCCCAGGGACAGGTCTGGGCACAGCAGGGCTTTATGGAGTCAGCAAAACATCCCAAGCAGTAAGCCTGGTTTATCAGCCCAGCTAAGGATCATAAGCACAGTAATGGGTTCCTGGGCCTTCACTGGGGAGGAATGGTGAGGAAGGCAACACTGGAAGAGATGCTCATATAAAGCTGCAGGCTGAGCCTGGCAGCAGCTCCACGCAGTTGTGGATGGGACAAGATAGGCTTGGAAGGAACTTCTGAGGTGATATTCTGGGCTGCTGGGAGCATGTGAGAACCAAAAAAAATACGTCTCTTGGAAAACCAGTACAATGGTTATATCCCTAAAGAGATGAAGAAATTGGACTATGCAGCCTCAAACCCAAAATTACAGTTGATCTAACAGGCACCACTGTCAAGCTCTTGGGCCCTCTCCAACCTAAACTCTGAAGGCTGCTCCTGGGGATGTGTATGGGGAAGGGGCGCATCATGGCCTCTGTTCTGACCCAGCTGCAAACTCCGGTTCCCCGAGAACCCAGACCCCTCTCAAGCTGATTTCTGCTAACCCAGCAGCATAATGGTTCTGCTTTTTCTATGAATGCTCTCCAAACTCCAGGCCCGCTACCACACCCTTGCTCTCCAAGAGCACTGCCCTAGCAGCTTCAGCCATGCCTTCCTCTCCATTAACCTTACTACAGCCTGTTTCCAAGTGCATCCACCAGCAGAGAGCTCTCTGCAATCAGATTTGTGCTTCAGCAGCATTAATACAGGACTTCCAAGTGAGTGAAACAGACAGCTGCATTGCTCTGAATGCCAGGCTTTGAGGGTGGTAAGTCTCTGGAGTTCAGAGACATCATCTCCAGCACCATAGCTGAGGGAACCCCAATCTCTTCAAGAGCTTGTCTATCTCTGTTCAGTGCTCAAAAATGGTCCCAAGGCCCACACATCCTCCTTCTCCCCACTATAGGAACCACAAAACAAAGACAGCAGGTTAACCAAGCTCTTTAGGGACCGGGCACAACAGTCAGAAAAGCTCCTAGCGCAGCCACAGCTGCAGTTCAGCTCCTAAAGCTGCAATCACACCAGCAATGGGTTTTTTTGCCACTTCCTGGGCGAGTTTTCCTGCAGCTCCATGGCTGATCTGAAAACTATACCCCCTGCCTTGAACACCACTGCCATGCGCAGACTCCAGGACACAGTCCCTGTAACTGTGCTAAGGACACTTGATTTTCCACGACAGTGTCTCTCCAAGGACAGCCTGAGCCATGCGACGGACTGAGGAGAGGGGCAAAGCTTTCCCTATGCTTGCTTAGATCCTCCTGTCCTGTTCATACACAAAGATGCTTCATCTCTAGAGCTTGGCTACTAAACGAGAGGACAGCAGGCATGAGGGTCTTTCCATTTTCATCCTGTTCTTTATCCTCATACCTTCAGCAGCCTCCTGCAGCAGGGGTCTCTGCAAGGTGACTTGTCAGGCTAACTCCATCTTTCCAGCCCTTTCATCCACAGGAAAACTACTTTATAAGAAAACGCTGCTCAGACATGTTCCCAGTGCCCTCTGCAGCATAGTCCGGTTGAAATGGAAGCCTGAGACATTTCATTGCCACCATTAAGTAATCCAGCCTTTATAATCAGGGATTAGGGACAACCCCACCCTATCTGGATGCTGATCCTGTCACTGTAAGGACAGGGACTTTCCTATTGTTTTGGGAAACAAGAGGAGGAATGGTTTGAAAACTGCTGGAATCCTCCGCTTCTCCATTCCTCGCTGCCATTCCCACCTTCCACCCCTCCATTTTAATCGATGAATCAGCAAAAAAGGACTTGGAAATTGATGTTGCAAAAAATACAACTTCAGTAACTTCACAAGCAGCCATGCATGGGGCAAACTTACTCAGCAGGACAATGTACAAAGTAAGTCACACAGAGGTACCTAAAAATCTGCCTCCGTTTGTGAGAACTAGAAGAAAAGCCTTCTTTGGAGAGTCTGTCGGTTAACATCAGAAAAAAGCATCATTATAGAGTCATGCAGTCCTCACAGAGAAAGCCAGAGATACAAATATTGTCTGCTAAATAGTACTAACCTGCTGTCGGTGAGATATCCATTCTGGCCACTCTGGAAGCATGGAAAAGACATGGAGACGGGAAGGAAAGAAAAGGGAGACTTAGTAACTTTGAAAGCAACAAGCCCAGGCAATTTCAAAGCAAGGAGGAGCAAAGCACTAACAGTATGGGACTCCGACATAGTTTGAATTGTGCACCAGTTACTTGGTTGCTCAGGAGTCTTGCTGAGCCTTCTGCACACCAGTCCCATTTGGCTCTCCATCCAGGCCCATTAAGAACCTTTCCTGATACCTGTGACCCTGAGATCTCTCAAGAGTTTGCAAATCTGAGTCCTCAGTCCTCAACTCCCTCCTTCATTGTTTTAAGTCAGCTTTGATGGTAGCTTTGTCAATGGAACAATCAAGGCCAGACATTCAAGGGTCCTTATCTGCTAAATGCAGGCACAATCATCAGAGCCACGAAAAAAAGGCAGAGGGCTCAAAGCCAGCCCAGCCCACTCTGTGATAGTCACCCCTGCCTCTGGAAGTCAGATGCAAAGCACTGGCTCAGCCCATGAACACAGAGCAAGGGTAAGTACATGCCCACCCAGTGTTGTGCTAACATGGGACAGCACCTGTTCTAGTCTAGGACTATAGGCAGAGCTGCTTACTAACTTTTCTGGATGGCTTGGGCCTGTGCATGTAAGACAAGTCCATGATCACAACTGGCTGGAGAGTCATCAGCTGAAGCCTGGTGACTCGACTAGGGACTCAGCACAGTGGCTGCCTTAACATCCTCCTTGGGCAGGCACATGGCAATTCCCATTAGGACAAATGAAAGGTGTCATCCCCAAGATGCACAAAAGCAGCAGGCAAGGAGCTGGACTTTGAACATGATCCACGACAGACGGGCACTTGGAATCGTCCCCGATTCCATCATTTGCCACATTGACACAGCATGGAGAGCTGCCTCCAGCTGGCAGATTGTATGCAACACAGCAGAGCACAGCAGCCTCTCTGAGCCAGACATGAGCAAGGAACACAGCTCCAGCTTAGAGGAGTTCCACATAAGGAGCAGAGATCTCAAGGAAGCAATAACCAGGCTGGACACTTCGTAAGAAAGACAATAAATGTACTGCCCAGATTCATCCCGTAAAGGCAGAGAGCCCTGCCTGATACTCCAAGGGCAGCACTGCTTGGTCAGGAGGTTGAAGCTGCAGCACTGGAGAGAAGCTGGGGGAGACAGCTGCTGCTCCTTTCAGGTTCATCGATTTGCTAGTCATCCCAGAAATGCCACTGCATAAGCTTATAATCTTGCTGGGCAGCAAGGAGCAAAACTGCCTCCTCTGTCAGTCCCCACACGTCTATTGCCCCCTGAAACAGGCAATTTAGGGAAGGAGCAGACTGGGGAGTGGAGGTTGTCTCCTTTATCTCAATGTCTTAGACATCTCTGTTAGGAGCTGGAATTCAATGGTAGATACCAAGAACACTGGGAAATTTGTAGAAAAGGCAATGACAAGATCTGACCTCTTAGCATACTCAAGGTCACCTTCTGCCACAAAGTTCCAGGAAGGTACCAGGCAAGTGAGTCATCCAAGCTTACCTCTCGTGCAAATATCCGCTCCCTGACCCGCTGATACTCTTCCTCTCGCTCTTCTATAGATTTGCTCCTTCTCCCATCCTGCAAGGGGAGTCTGATCTGAAGGGACAAACACATCTCAGCGGGTCAGCAGTTGCCAATGGGAGCAGGGGGCGCAGTCAGCTCCTGATATTTTTACGTAGCAGTGTAAGTGGATGTGGATTATGCAGTGTGTGCATGATGCCTGGATGCAATGACACAGCCTCTGCCTTTGAACCTACCTTCTGGACACCTATGTCTAGGGATGAACATCCTGGAGGTCTTAGTACACTCCACCTCCTGGATCAAGCACAACCACTCTCCCTGAACTCTGTCTGATTCAGAAGGGACAGATCAGGACTATCACCATGTACTTCTGAAAGACAGTCTTTTCCCAGGGGTCAAAAGTTAAAGGCCACTCTTTGGAGCATATGCCAACACAGCAAACTCCTGCTCGGTCATGGATTCTGTGCTTCGTGGGCAGCTGCATCACCTGCAGAGCACCACCATGGGGAAACCAGAAACTGATACCGACTGCAATGACCAGATCCCCATCCTGACGACTGAAGTTCAGAAACATGACCCAACGCAAGGGATAGTGGTATGCTGGGGCGATGTTAAGATGGGAACTATAAGAGCAAAGAGCATGAGATCCCTGGTGAAGAGGTCTCCTGTCTCTTGCCCTGTTTTTGATGTTCAAGATTCTGTCTGACACAGGCTGGGAAAACAGCCACAGATGAACAAGGCTAGCTCTGTGTTATGGGTGTGGTGCCACCTGTGACAGCCTGAAGGCAGCCAGAGATTCAGGAGGGTTTTTAGCTCCGATGACTGGCAATGCTGCTGAGCTCAAAGTGTTTCATTTTGCCGATGGTTTCCTTCCAGCAGCACTGCGAGGTCCTGATGACTTCACAGCTTGACTCGCTGCAAGCCCTGGGGAGGGGTGGGAGAGATGCTTGGCAACACTCAGCTCTGGGGCATTTCCAAGGAAACCTTAGCAAAAGGCTTCACCTTAAAGCCTGGCCCAGCCACCAGTCGATATTCAGGGTACAGAAAAGTACCCGCCACAGAATCCACACAAATTCTTCATGCATTTCCACAATATTTTGTAAAGTTTTCATGATATATCTAGATGCTGCTGCTTGGGTGGGGTAGAAGCTTCTATTAAAGAAGGTAACTGCAGGAAACCCAAGAGAAATTTAGAGTTGTTCTCATCTTGGAAAAGTCGCATTTAACTTTCACGAAGTATGCAGATACCCCATTGCCACCCTTACCTGATTATCATCTCGGTCCATGCTGGTATCATCTCGTTTTAGGATAAACCTCTGCGGGAACTCTGCATTCTTCTCATCTTTGATGTGCTCAGAGAACCTCTGCTCAGGGCTGCAGGAAGAACCAGCCCTTGTTAGAAGGGCAAAAATAGGCATAGAACTGTCTTCATAAAACCACTGCCTTGCAGGGAGTAAGGGGGTGTGCAAAGATGTTTGTTGTGTTGAATCTCTCCTGTCTGATGGCAACAAGAGCTCCTGCCCCTTCTCTGAGAACTAAAGAGAGCTAGGAAGGGCTTGCAAATACATACGCTTAGGACTGGAAGCGAGGGATTCTTCTCTTCTAGAGAGGGGACCTGCCCTTCTTATGGAGGCAAAAACATGTGGTGTGGAATCCATCCTGCTCTTGACCATGCCAGGACTCTTTGTCTGGGGGTCATGCAGCACCATGCAAGGAAGGGGAGGGGATGCCAGCCCAGTTATTCTCTTTCCCTCCCCCTTACATTCGTGTGTTACTGGTCTTGTTGATTATGACCGCCTTCCCGGTTTGGTCAACGTTATGGTCCATGCCGAAGTAGGCAGCTACCCGGTGCAGCAGCATCCTATGGTATGAGGTCATCTGAGGGAACTTCTTAAACTGATTGCTGAGAAGAGGGGAGAAAGCATTAGAATTTAGAAGGCCTTGAAACAGACAATGATAATCTGACAACAAAAGAGAGATCAAGGCCAGAGGAGCCTTAACCAAATCCCAGGTCAGACCATACCACCTATTCTACGCAGTTAAGTCATGACTCAAGTGCTGCCTCTTACACTGACCATGAGCATGGGCTTACACTGCTTTGTCAGACAGAGTTGGGCTGATTCAAGAGCTCAAGTTGAATAGGCCTTTCCTGAAACAAGACCAGCTTGTGCAGAAATGCACATTTGTTTCTAAGCAGGAACAGGAGCCAGAATTAGTACTTATACTGCGACTTCTCTGATCCTATTAGATAAAGAAGTTTGCAAGCTCTGCTGCAGACACATATTCCACCTCATGTTCTGGGATGTGAATCCTGCCCCTGGTTTCTCCGCCCCCAGTTTATGCTAGGAAAAGAAGCACAATGGCACTAATCTCCTTCACAGTGGATAGGGTGTTAAAGCAATTGATACCCAATCAATATGATACTCAGAAACCTTGTGTGTGGACAAAAGGAGATGGAGGATGTACAAAAGAACAGGCCTCCTAACCAGCGTGTCCAAAAGACACTCCCTTCTTCCCCGGGTGCCCAAGTTCCTAAACTGTAAGTTACAAACCTCTTTTGCTTGACACAAACTTGATGATCACTTACTTGTTATCACTAATAAATTCCAGAATCTCCTGTTCTAACTTTAGTAGCATCATTCTATCCCTGTCAAGAAAAGAAAAAGGAAAAGGCCACCTTTAGAAGCAGTGAAACACAGCTTTCGCTGCTTGGTACCCCCCTCCCCACAACAGAGAAAAGTCACAAATACCTGGAGCAAGCAACACTATTAACCAGGCCTCACACATCCTCCACAGGAATGAACTAAAAAACTCCACATTTTTTCATATAAAGTAAATTAATTGCCAGATTTTTTTTTCAGTTTAAAGTTGTTGCTTTGCTAACAGTGCTTGGCTTTTGGTAATATTGAATCTCTGCTCTGCTGGAAGCTCCACTGGTAGAGACTCCAGCTTTGTTATTCTACGCCAGCATTTGGCTTGATTACATTTATTACTGACACAGCAGCAGTTGCTTTAGAGGTTGGTATTTGACAATCATTTATAGAAGGGTTTTAAAGCAATCAAGATTCCTTCCTGCTTGCATTCAAACAATTTTTTTTTTCCTCTTTCTCTCTTCATAATACACAATTGCATGTTTTGATTGACTGCAGTACATAAAATTACAGTTGTGCTTTTTGTTTCTACACTGCCCCAGCTTCCAGTAATGATCTCTGAATTCCAAAAAGTAAAACACACTTTCAGGTACTTTCTGTAGTTGCTGCAGTATCCCCCTCCTCCCAACATACATGAATACATACATACATATACACACATGCACACAAACACCATGGGTTTAAGAGTCAATCAAAGAAGCATCGGTCGCCAGGTACTCCCTCCCTTCACTCCATCAGCATGTTGTTTTACTGACTAGGGACCTACCGTGGGTTTTTTTTCAGTGTATTTACTAAAAATTCATGCAAATCTATTCCAGTGGAGTCTGTATATTCCTGGCTGGAATCTGAAACAACAGCAGCAGAACAAATTAACAAAACACTGCGATAGAATAGACTGAAGGGAAGAGGTGTGTGTCTCACTACACGCATGAGGATGATGTCCCCACGTTGCTGCCAGAGGAAATTCGGCCTCATTCTCAGCACCAACTACTCACGACAGGAAGAGAGGAAAAAAAGCCCACCTTGTTACAGAACTGCATAGGTTGGGACCCATATCACCTGGGCTCAAGTCCAGTTTCTAGCACAGGCTCTGAATGCAACCTCTAGGTCAAGTTTCTCAATCTGTAAAATAGGGACTGTATACCCTTTCCCCTGTGAGCAGCAGGAGGATCAGTACGCTACATACAAGGCACTATGAGCACAAGGCCCCATTAGGAGGATGCCAGAGAGAGGCAGATCAGATCAGTTCATGGAAGGAAACTTTGCCCCTAAAACCAGCCACTCAGAGTACACTCAGGATATTCCACACTGTTACAGGAGGCCCCTGCAAGCATAGTATACCATACTTTTGTGCAAGCAACTTCTGCACCTTTGATCCCGCAAGCTATTTAACTGGAAAGCCCCACTGGCCCTGCTCTTCCCCTCTCCCCACACCCTTTTTAATTTAAAAGTAATCGCAGAAAAAACAGTAAGTGAAACTCAATCTGCACCAGTGCAGAGTTGCCATCTGTACAAGGATTTCAGGTGCAATTTGCTCACTAGATTAAATGTGTATCTTTTTAGCCATTTCTATGCCCCAAAATCATACACGCAGGATCATACAGCAGAAACTTAGCTCACCTCCTTGCAACCTCACATCTTGCCACCTGTAGCAGGTTTTATAAAATCAAATCTAAACTGAAAGCAAAAGTCTATACAGTGGATCTTATTGGGTTTGCATCTGCACATTTAAAAAGCCACCAGATCACTATAAACTATGCAGGAAGCCTGCAAGTCTGTTGGGGTGCATGCCAATAATCTAGAGAAACCCTCCCCCCTCCCTCTCCATACTTTGCTCAGAAAGGATGTCATGAAAACGACACGTTCCTGTACAGTCATCAGCAGAGATAACCACTCTGCTTCCAGCAACTGTACCACTGGCCAGCAGAATCCTCAAAGCGAGTAAGAAAGGACCTGCCCTGTTCAAATGAGCACCTGACCTCGAGACAGCATTTTCCTTGGTGCCTTTTCTTTATTCTTGTCTTTTTCTTCTTTCTCAGCCCCATCTTTTGTGGACTTTTCCTCTTCCTTGTCAGAGGGGCAGCTAACGTGCAACTGAATGATGTCCTGGAACAAAACAAACCAGGCTGGTCTGAGTCACTTGCACACTCCCTGGAATCACTGCCATGGCTGGAGCTGTTGGCAACTGAGAAAGGCGTCACAGAAAGGCAGGAGATTCAGGTCGCAGATCTGAGACATTTCATAAGAAGCCCCATTCTCAGAACAGACAAAGCAGTCTCTCTCCCCACCCTCCTCACAACAAGAAGCCTTCAGCAGGCTCTGAGGGGGCTCTCAACAACATTTGTCACTGTTGAAAACCTCCCTTGCCTGGATCACCTCAGAATCTAAGTAACATGCTTCCCTATTTGAAGCTGATAAAATGCTACTACATTTTGGACTCAGGAGTGCCTAAGGTGAGGTAGGTCCTGCACTGTTTCAGTAAGACTCTACCATCTAACCTGGAAAGAGAAAGGGCATGAAGAGAAAACAGAATACACAGCAAAAAGCATATGTGGTGTGATGAGTGGTCCCTGTGCCACATGGGGCCTTCTGATGTTTCTTTTCACGTCCTCTCTTGAGTTGCAACTGCCCAGCATGGCCTGAGGATTCCCCCTGCTCCATGTGAAGAAATGTTAAACACCAGTGAGATTGTCAAAGGCAATGTCAGATGATGTGCTGCTCAGATTCAAGTTAAAATGGACTATAAAACCACCACCCTTTGTGCCAGCTGATCCTTCCCCATCCTTCTGCCTTTACACTAGCACAGTTCTGTGGCACCACGATGTGTGTTTATGGTTGCTTTAAAAGTCCTCCTAGTGACCCTACAGTTCTAAGTGAACCAACCATAAGACAGGAGACCAGCCTCTGGAGCTGGGGGTCTCAACACAAGGAAGGCTTAGAGGCCAAATACCCCATTCACCACAAGGGTGAGGTGGTCTGGGCAGCACTCAGCCCTAGCATAGGCCAAGTTTGTCCTTGTCAATGGAAAGTAGCACAGCAGTCTCTGATTTAGCACCACAGACCTAAGCTGGTGACTCTACATGGTGCGGTACTACGTCAGCTCGACAAAGATGGGCTATAGCTAGCCACAACCTGATCTACAGTGAGCCAGCTCAGATCTCCGCACACTGCACCATCCTGTGCTTCTAAAGCTTGTGTGGGCAGAGAAAGCTCAACCCATGTGCTCTCGCCAGGGCAGACAGGTTCTCAGCACCTCCCTGACTGCTGCCCACCTTCAAGATTCAGCTTCTCTGTCACTGCCCACAGTGACCACAGATGGGGATCATCTCTGCAGAGCAGTGCATATCACTTCTCTGTGAGCTGGCTGCTTTCAGTCACTGCAGCCTGAGCTGCAAGAAAAGGGCTTGCATAAAAACTTCCTTCCCATGGCCAAAACCCCAAGGGCTTTGTGAACACGAAGTGCCGTTCCATTTTCGGGGGCATTAAGCCTGCACAACTTAAGTAGTTGGGGGTGCCCAGTGAGTTGATGCAGATGATTCCTCATAAGAGAAGGGTTGTGACTGTACACATACGAGCGGTGCTCATATAACAGCTTCCTTCAAAAGCAGCCTCTTGTGGGAAATTCTTGGCACTCAGACCCACAAGCCCAGGACAGGACATCAGTTCTAGCAAGATGTGGATTTTCTGGGCTTCCACACTCCACAGCTCGACTCATTCTAGGCCTACCTGGGACTCCAGCAGCCCATCTACAAAAGGGCTAGACGATTCTTCACATACAGCCAAACTCCTGACCAGTTTAAGCTTTGAATTAGACTGGAGAAGGAAAAGAAAGAGTATAGTTAAGACACCTCAGCCAAAACGCACATACTTAAGTTCATGCTGCTGCGTTACCAAGCCACTCATGCAGTTATTGTTAATTAAACTGCTAAAAAGGAGGACTACCAAACAAGCTTCTTGCAGCAAACAGGAATATACAAAGGCTTGGAGTCCTAGAACAAATCAGTTATTTTCTTCCTTCAGTCTTTGATTAGGATTTGAACAAACCAAATTTTAGGTGAGAAAGTTAGCTGCCTTAATTCATGCGCTCTTTGACCTCTTCAGCAAGAGCAATTCCAGCCCCTCCCCTCCTCACCTGGCAAGAATTAAAACCATTAACAAAGGATATAGCTGAAACCAACTATTTTATTGTTTTTTAAGATGTGAAGATTGTTACTGTTCCTAATTAAAAGGCTGTCATCCCATTTACATCTTGCCTGTCTGAGCTGATGACTTTCATCATTTTGGGTAATGTAGCAGTGCTTAGAGAAAAACGCTTAAAATAAAACCTGCACTTTCAGGACTC
This sequence comes from Haliaeetus leucocephalus, assembly GCF_000737465.1. Taxonomy (NCBI): domain Eukaryota; kingdom Metazoa; phylum Chordata; class Aves; order Accipitriformes; family Accipitridae; genus Haliaeetus; species Haliaeetus leucocephalus. The sequence continues at coordinate 1,212,867 of NW_010972622.1, forward strand.
TTGGCAAGTTGACTTACTTGGGTAACCAATAGGAAAAAATATATCAACCAGTCACATGAGATCCCAGGCAGGATCAACAATATGGAGAAAGGCCTGAAGTGCCCTAGGTACAGGCAGGGCAGGAATGGGAATGACAGCCTGTTTGGGTACTGCACAGTCCTGGCTTTTAAGACCAAACAGAACCATAAGCAGCACATTTGTTTCATTCATTACTTTCATCAGAAAAAAACCCAGGCAGAACCCCTGTTACAAATTTAACTAATCTCCCCTCTCTTCCATGCCTCAGAGCAGAATCTGTCTTCATTTGGGTTTGAACTTTTGTGAAAGATACAAAAAAAAAAGCAGGGGGGGACACACAACACCCTCGCCATCTCAATCACAGTTTTAAAATCAAGCCCTGAGCAACCTAGTCAGACGTCACAGCTGACCCTGTTTTGAGTAGGAGGCTGGACTAAATGAATTCTAGCTGGACTAGATGGACTCCTGAATTATGTTATGTTTCTGTAACTGCCAAGCCTGGAAAATTCTTGGCCACTTTTGATAAGGTGCTTCAGTAGGGGGAAAAAATAAAATAAAATAAAATAAAATAAAATAAAATAAAATAAAATAAAATAAATCACACAATGGCTGCATTTTTACCCCAAGATTTTGCCTACAAGCAATGTTCTAGAACAGTGGCGTCCTGGTGCTTATTACTAGCAAAATTTTTGGATTCACTAACATGCATGTGCCATCGTTACGGGAGCAAACGTGGTATTCCCTGAAGAAAAAGGGTCTTATGTGAAACCAGGCAGTTATACTTAAACCTGGCTTTTAACTGGAGGGTGTAACAGGCCAGTGCACTGCCCTGTCCCTCCAGTGACACCTCTGAATTTCATTTCTGGCATTTTGGGCTCTGGGGAGAGGACAGGTGTGGCAGTTAATAACAGCAAACAGTTCCTTCATGGATAAGTGTGTGTTAAAAAGGAGCACTCATGCTCCAGTGCATAGAAAGTTACTGCCCTGAACCATCATGCACTGCATGTTGCTTCTGGAGACAGGAAAGACCTGAGAGTACCATCCTATGGTTGGGATCACGACTCAGCTCAGAATGGCCAAAAGAACAACGGGACATCAGAAGAGGTCATACCTTGGCTCTTTTTCTGGCATGTCCATGACTCGAAGTTCGCCTCTGTGGAGAAAGGAAAGAGAAGGCAAGAAGCTTAATCTGAATGTGTACACTGTAAATGGTATTTGCTATGCAAGGCAGCACGACACTGGGTGTGTAAAATGACTCTGAAAAAAATCTCTACCTGACAGTAATGGAAGCATGTGCAAATAGGAAGACCTGGAGGGCTGCCCTGTCAGGCCCCAGGTGGGCAAAAACTGCTTAAAAAACTTCACATGGATTAGACCTAGTTCCTCTGTTTCTGACAGAACCAGCACAACTGTGGGATTGCACGGTATACACGTAGAGGTGCATGACACACTTCTAAGTGAGAAAACTAGAAGTCTTCTACCATTCCTGGGACACAAGGGGGTTCTAATACAGTGGATCATGAGAGAGACACACTGCTGCTCTGATTTAAGAGACACTGAGTCATCTGTTATCCCTACCTTCTAAGAAATCTTTCCCCATTCCACATTATAAAGTGACCAAAGTCAGGCTCTTTCTGAGCAACACTGGTATCTGCCCACGCAGTGCTGCAACAAATCTGGTGCCAGCCAGCAGCTTTAAATGCAGAAGCATTCAGCAGGTTGTTGAGGGTGGGCATTTCTTCAAGCTCAACACTAAGCCAAAAGCACATGTGACAGGAGAGCAGAGCAGCAGGGATGAGTCCCAGCACCCTTCAAATGATGCTTGCGTGGATTTTTTTTTTTTTTCCTTGCTGAAGTGAAATCCCAAAACATTCGCTTCCTATTTGGGCATTTTTAACAGCAGCAAAGCAATGGCCAAGCACCGTTCTTGAAACCAAGCTTTCCCTGGGATGCCTTCACTTCACATTAAGTCATTAACTGATCTTTAGGTCAAAGAAAAGAATAAAAGGGAGGTAACAGCCATGGGACTAGAACCTGGGGACTGAGCACAAGTGCCCCCAGGAGTACACCAGTCTCATTTTCTCCCAGGCTCAAAGAATATTTAAATTATTCCACTCTGAGCGGAACAGATTCAGCTAAAGAGAAAGAGAGCAGCCTGTGAACAACACAGTCTGTACGGCATGGTATCCCCTTGGGAGGTGCTAGCACAGGCTTAGGCCCCTCTCAGAAGGGATAGCAAATAGCTTGTGTTTGCCAAGTAGAAGGAGAAGGCCCAGCTCCGCAAGCTGGCAGAAGGGCCTATCTACTTGTCTGCCTGCTTACCTGAGATTCCTGGCGCACGCTGACCTCCTCCCCCCCATCCTTCTCCACCTCCTCCTTGCTTGGTGACCTGGATACATATTTGGTTTTGTTCACAGATTCCTCAACCACCTTTTTTTCAGACTCCTTCATTATTTCCAGAGACTCCTGTGCTGTGTTGCTGTTTGACATCTTCAGAGCCCTACAATGTAGCAATAAGCACCTGCCAGAAGAAGTGACAGAATGGGTAGAAGGGAGTCAGGGTGGAGAGAGTTTCTATCTGGAACACAAACTCTTGCACATATAGGTTGTAACTTCCTTGTAACTCATCTTGTGTACAAAGACCCCAAACCAAGCACTCCAATGACAGCCCACCCACTCATCCCCTTGGATGCAGCCCCTTGCAGCACCTGGCTTGAGGGGACCTTGCAGGAGCTCCATGATTCTCACCAGGACTCTGGAGACACTAGCAGGGCTGAACAAAGCCTCTGAGATATACAGAGGTCCCCAGTGCAGGCACTCTGCCCTCTAACTGCTTTGATGCAAGGGAGAGACTGAGGGTAGTCCTAATGCTAGCAAACATCCAGAGGCAAGGAATTCAGTAGGTGAAATAAACTCAACCAACCAGAGGAGGCGTGCTCTGCCCCAGAACAAACAACAACAAAAAATGTGCATATTTTCCCCAAATCCCAGCCCAGTCCTTCTTGCAATCAGTCAAATCTTCAGTGAGAAAACAGCCTCGCACCCAAGACATTGCTCCGCTTCTTCCTGTGAAATAAGGTAACCCCTGGTATCTTCTCTCTAGCTGCCTATGGTTAGATACTTCAGGAAAAGTGGGAGTCAAACGATACCAGTCAAATTACAGATTAAGATAAAAAAAATAATGCTTCCTGACAAAGTTGCATTTAATTGCTTTCTTTTGATTAGCAAGAACACAGGCAGCCCACAGAACCCCTGAAACCACCTCTGAATTAGAGCAGAATCTAGACAGGGCAGCAACATGTGCCTCAGTCTGCTGACAGTCTTAAACAAGAGCAATGAACATGTCACATATCCATTCATCAAATTGTTAATTCCAAACCGATTGCCTAGAAGTGAAATGTCAGCCCTCTCAGCTAACTCAAAGCAGGCCTCTGAGCTTGAGCAAGGGCTAAACCAGCTTACATAGGACTGCAGAGGGATTCTGGTACCAAGAAACATGTTTGCAGAGACACTGCCTGCGCAGAACCCAATGTTTGTCCTGATGATAGAATGAGGAGGCTGGATAAAGGCAGCATAAAAGGTAGGCCCATTGAGACAAGTTTCCAAAAAAAGAAAAGGGGAAGCCCAAATTTGTGAGAGGCTCAGGCAAAAGGTCTGGGCACTGGAAAACACAGCTGATATTTAACAACTTGTTTTATTAATTACTTTGGCAGAACATGTCTGAGGAAGAGTCAGATCTCAGACATTTATCAACTCTTGGCTCTGCATGGGAACTGCTAATATTCCATTAACTAATTTAACCTCATTCCCCTTTAATTTGTGGGGCTACTGAAGATAAAACATGTATTTGACTCTTATTGCAGCTACTGGAATCAGTTCCCGATACAGAAAGTGAGAGCGCGCAATCAACTGCTTCTAGCTCATGGATTCTTACAGGGATTTGTAACAAAACTATTAAGACATCCAGGATGTATGCCCTGTTGTGAATGGAAAATGCTGTCTGTTACAGGAACCCCCCTGTGGCAGGGCTGCAGCCAGACAAACCACAGCACCACGTAGCAACTGTGCCTCGGAGATGCCAGCACTGCACTGGATCCACGCGAGAGGATGGAACAGGATGCTTACTGACAAAAGGAGGAAGCTGCAGTCGCCTTAGCTTTCCTTCACACCTATCATCACCCGTTCTAGACTTATGATGAGCTTTCCCCCAGCAGTAAGACTTGCTGCTGTCAGTTCAGAGTCACAGATAGGAGACCCAGGAAAGGAAAAAGTTACTTAACCCAAGGCCTTGCTGAGTAAGCAGCACCTTAAGGTTGTGTGAGAAATACCACCATTGACTCCAGAAAATCCACAGAAAAAGGATGCAGGGAAAGCAAAAAAAAGCTGGCAAGGATTAAGCTGACAGGGCTGTACTGTATGGTTTATGCATAGGAACCAGTATGTTTCAAGGCACACACATGTGTCCATAGCAGAGTGACTGTGGATGCTACGGTTTGATACAGGCAAGCAGACACGTCCCAGCACTGTATGAAAATACGGTATTTCTCACTAGAGAGAACTGCTGGAAGATCTCAGCCACTGTTCACATGCATTCATTCTAGAGCAGGAAGGTTACAAGAAAGCCACTGTTAATTCCATAAGCAACTTCCCACACCTGGGAAGCAGGTAGCACACCTGAAAGTGTTAAGATGAGAACACCAGGGGCCAGAAGGCTCTCTTCTCACCTAAGGAGCAACACTGAACAAACATGCCATCCCCGCTGCAGTGCTGAGCGAGGCTCCTTCAGCCCAGCATTGTCACACTGTACCAAGCAGCCTGTCCCACAACCAAACTGGTGGCTCCTATCAGAAAACAGCTGCCATCGATAGCTTGTTACAGAAAAAGAATCAGAGAGCAGTCTGCTGTTGAGCAAACACCTCTCCCTTCCGGCTGCTAACGATTTCCAAGCATGTATGTGGTCTCAAAAACCAGGTGGAGGAGAGGGCGAGAGCACCTCAATCTGCTATTCTGAATGCTGATCAGTGCAGATCTTTACACTGCATGGATCGGTTGGCTGCTCCCTACCCCTTCCTGGCACAGTCCCATGGGACAGCGTGCAGCACCACAGATGATCCCATTGACAGGCACCTCCTGGAGCACCCCTGCAGGAAGCAGCTTCCCTCGGGAATCCCTGAGGCATCTATCCTTCAGCTGCAAGGGTCCGTTCTTCATCCCAGCAGGCTGAGTATCCAGCACCTGCCAATAGGAACTGCAATCAAGCTCTCAGGTTTATAGCAAGCATACTGCATGGGGTGGTGAGTCCCCACATGAGGGAGTCGTGCTCTGCTGCGATGCCTTCGACAGGAACTAGGTCAGAAAAGGAAAAGAAAGTACTTGCTTGATTTGCATGCCAGCCTCCTTAGTGGGAGTCTGGATAGTGCAGGGGGTGAAGCTGGTAAACTCTGCCTCCCGCCTCCCCAAAATGTTCCATGCTGTAGGCAACTGCTCCAGCCTCATGTGCAAGCCAGGGGCCTGGCTGGTAAACAAGCCAGGAGGACCTGTAGCAGATTTGGGGAGGGGAGGCATAAGGAGGTACCTGAACTGCACATGCGACACTTACCTAAAGGGGGAATTTCTTCGCTAAAATAAGGGAGCAGGTTTTGTACAGCGCATTCTCTTTGCAACAGCTACACTATAACAAGTTTTTACCCTCAAGCTAAGCACCTCAGTCAAATTCGAGAAGGGTAACAGGATCTTTCCTCATCATACTGCAATGTAACTTTGGCATCAGAACAAGGGGATTATCATCAGTTTTCCCTCTCCTTTTCCACAAAAGACAACTCAGAGCCACTGAATTGACCTTTGTAGGCTGCCCCCTCCTGATAAAGCTTCCATCCCTGACAGCGGTCCTCCAGGATATTTCCCTGCACACAAAATTCAAAGAAGGTATGTGCACTGTTAGTGCTTCTCAATAGCAATGCTTTTGAGAGGAGGTTTCCCTTCTGTATGAATGAATCAGCCCTGCTCCCCCAGGACAGACGTGGGATGCAGCAAGGGGGTGGCAGACATGATCTGCTGTGACAGACAGCGGCTTGCAGAGAAAGTGGAAGTTCAGAGGACTTGGTGGGGTGGGTGGGACTGAGCTGTGCCTTGTCAGGGAAATGAAAAGATTACATAGATGCAACATTAGGGAAGCCACAAAATCTGTGTCAGAAGAGAGAAAAACGGAGCAACAGAAGGTGGGTGAGCTGCCATTGATTTTTTAGTTTGGGTCTGGAGGCTGGCAAAGTAAACAGGCCAGTCAGGGCAGTGACAGTGTGAACACTTTGTGTGTGCTGGCCAAGGGCCAGGTGAAGGGGTAGCCAGGACAGATTTACATCCTCCTCTTCATCCTGAAGGCGAACATTGAATTCCACCTCTGCTGCCTTTTGTTACATGCAATTTGCAGCTGCCAAGCCGTGACAATGCAGGCCGCAGCTGGTCCTGGTTAGGCAGGGAATAAAAGCAAGAAACTTCTCCATTTACAGTTAGGATGGATCCAGCAGCAAATCTGGGAAAAGCAGGAAGCCTACTGCTAAATACACTCTCTTCCTGGCCCTGTTTCTCAGAGTACAGACACACTCCTTTGAGCTAAATGAGGGTGCAAGGAAGACATATGGCTGCTTGGCTGTAGCTGCCTACATGCATGCTCCTGTGTTGCAATAGGATAGAGGTATCTGAGGTAGCTTGTCCCACAATGCAAGAGAGCTAAGCTACCTCTCAGTTTTCAGGGGGAAAGGAAACAAGTGCGAGTGGGCTCAGTCCCTTGTCCAACCCATGACCAGAGGAGCAAGTTTGCAGGCTTCACAATTTGCTTCAAAGACAAGAATCTTGACTCACTCCCCTCCATCTCCTCCCTTGGTTATTAATGAATTATTTTTTAGCTTTCCGAGACTCACTCCAGAAGGCATTCAACAGGGCAGAGCAGAAATCTTACCAGACTCAGCCCAGGTCATCAATGTTAATGGAACAGAGTTTTCACTACAGACAAGGCTGCAGAGTCTTGCTGCCAAGAAGAAACCCTGACATAGCCATAACAACAGTGGCTTTCTCCATCCTCGGGCTGGTTATAAAACATAAAGAAAGCACACTTAGAAACAAAGCACATCCAATCACATGCTAAGCAGAGTGCTCTGAGGGCTCAGAAATAAACATCCTGAGGCTGGTGATTCACTGGCGGGCAGGACAGTCCCCACTACATTGCTCCGATGGACAATCAAAGGCAGTTCTGAGCACTGGGAGGAGAACTGTGCAGGAAGAGCTGGCCCAGCCCAAGGGTGGTTTGCTGGTGCAACTGGTAATTAAAACCAACAAACTAGCCTGCAAGAGGGAAGATGGAAAGCAGTGGCCTTTTTCCAGCATCTGAGCGTTTCACTGCACCCCTCTGTGTAAGGCTTTAGTATTAGCATCATATATCACTGAGTAAGTACCTCCTGCAAGGTTAAATGATGATGCTCTCATGAACAATTTGCTCATTGGCTTCCAGGTCAACCAATTGGAATCACAGCTCCATGGCAACAGGCTCTATCACTAGGAGCAACGAGACAAGTTTGAGGGGTGATTTAGATTCCCCCTCCTCACTCCCCTTCCCGAGCACAGCGTCTGCTGTAGAAAAAGGTTTTCACAGGAAAAAGTGGAGGCGGCAGGGTGGAGAGGGTGCTGCAAATTCAAGGCATTAAAGCCTCCTCGTTTCTACTAAGTCAGGCAGCACAGTGCTCCCTCTCTGCACCGAAGGATCTTCAGAGGCTTTTGTCTTCTCCTGTTCTGCCAGGGCACAGCAGATGGTAAAATTTTTGCTGTATTAAAGTACACCTACCAGATGCAACAAGAGGCTGTAATGAAAGGCTTTGCTAGTAGGACCAACAAAGGCCACATAGCTCCTGAAGCATCTCCCTCCTAGGCTCCATTTGGGCTCCCAGTCCGCTCTGCAAAATGTAAGCTGCCTGCACCAACACTGCTGACTGGGGCATCCCCAGCACCCCATAAAAAGTCTGCAGCCTCAGCTTGAAAACAAACAGGTAAAGAGCCTTTTGAGCACACCCCCTTTCCCTCCTGTTGGAGAAAACAGCTCCCTGTCAGAGGTAACAGCTCTAGCTAGAACGAGCACCTGGTTCAGTGAGAAAGCCCTGAAACCTTACTCAGGAATGCTCATAAACTGCAACTGTCTCAGCCAATGAAGCAACCTCTCCCAAATTCTCTCCATTGCTTTTTTTATTATCAATTGAAGTGAGGGATTTAATTTCTCACTACCATACAGTTCCTACAAAACCTAGCAAAAAAAATCCCCAAGCAACAGGAGGCCAGATTTGATTGCACAGTGTATAGGCCCCCAGTGCTTAGTCATTGCTTTAAATCTTAATCTCCACCCCCACATTACATCAAAGAGGTGAAATTATGATGCAGATGGAAGGGTTTGACTTCAGGTGGAAAGGGGGGAAATAACCTTATATGAACAAGGAGATGGGAAATGCCAGTGAGATAGAAGCCCTCTAAGTTAATTCTGCAGAATATCAGGAGGTCTCCAACATGTCCCTCCCAAGTAATTCCAAGGAGGGTAAGACAACACTAGTTAAATTGCCTTCATCCACAGCTGAGGAAAGCCCCCATATCAAGCTGTACTTCACATTTGCTGAGCAAATGGCTGCAGCAGCTTAAGGTGCTAATGGCTCTCCTGGCTGTTCACATAACATCTGTGCTCTAAGGCAGGGCTGCTACAAGACAATCCCCTTCAGGGAGACCCATCTCTGCACCTCAGCAGAGCCACTGCCCACTTCGTTTTGAGAGGCTTAAGCTCAGGGGCTACCGGGCCTGTTCCAGCAACCGTAACCCCTAGGAAGAGGCCAGTGTCTGCAACAGCCTAGCTGTGGTGGCCATGGTTTGTTCGCCTCTGAGTCTCTGGCTGAATGTAGGAATTGGAGCCTGGAGAAGAGATGTAATCCTAGAGCTCCTCTTCATTTCAAATACCTTTAAAAAGGCTGTTCACTAGTACAGGTGCAGTCAGCCCTGTTGAATGGCACAACAGCCAGTAGGTGCATTATGGGAAACATCTGAATTATCACCATGGCAGTAGTTCTCAGTTATGCAGTATGTGCACGGATTTAATTATGTAGAACATCTCAAACCACAAGATAACTTCGGGGCCACGGGGAATCAGTTATTTTGTTACCTCCCTCAATCAGTGCAAGCACTAAAATCAGGATAGGTGTCAACTTGCTATTACTGTACTCCAAGAGTGTGACACAACTGGTGCCAGGACTGCCAAAATCATCTTCATGTGATACACAGGAATCAAATGTGCCAGAACAATAAAGGTGCGTTGGCATATCAGGAAAGAGAGAATCAAAAAGGTACAGCATGCTTTGCGTGTGGGCTTTGAAAAGCCAAACTTTAATAGCCTGCCATTTCCACCTGGATGCAACTCAGGGTTTCTATCCAGAATGCTGCTGTCACAGCCGAGGCTGGCTCCTTGGAAGGCAGTAAACAGGACACACACTGTAGTACCAGGGGCTTTCCAGCACTGCCTCAGGAAGGATGCGTCAACGCTGAAGACTCATTGCACGTTTGACAAATGGCATTCTCATGAGCAGGCTGCCACCTCCCCAGGGCAGGTTCACTTCCCTCACTTTTGTGAATTACCTACTCTATCTAGGGATCTTAGTTCATCAAAATAACAGGCAGCACCACAGTCCCTAGGAAGGCATGGAACCAGTAAGAATGCAGCAGGGCCTCCCTTGCCAAAGCCTTTGGGACCACAGCACTCTGGGGATGGGTAAACATCTACATTATTGCAGCCTGAGAGCTGCTATTAAAACAACACATCTTGCCTAGACACAATGGAGTAGTTTTCACTGAAAATGAGTATTTCAGCAGAAGATAAAACAAAAAGCACCGCTTAAATGAAAACACATGAGGCAGAGCAGCTACTGTGAAGGCAGTACACAGCAGAGGTAATTGCCTGCCACACAGATGAGCTCCAGGCAGAAGAAGGGTTCCACCACACAAGTTCCATTGCACCAAACAATCAGGAAAATGCCACTTTAACTTAAGTCATGGTTGCTTTTCTTTTCATCGTCAACATGAAAACAAGGCCCTCATACAGGATGGGAAGAACAACATCTGGGCCTAAGACAGAAACTTCATCAGATCTTGTAAGGTAAGCAATGCAGTGCCCTGGGCAGCACATGGAAGGCCTAAGTCCTTTTAGGACTGGAGGAGATATTTGTTCTTCCCTGCGATGGAAGAAAACAAAAGATGCAGTTGAACCACGTCCGAAACATGAACGTGTCCAGCCACCTACCCAATGCCTCCACGCGCTCTGCAGGGGATTCTGCAGTTTTTAATCTGGTGTCTGTTGTGTTGAGATCCAGCTTCTTGTGGAAGGAAAAGCTCACAGTAGAACCCTTTGCACTTGTCTCAGGATAGAAACATTCAAAGCAGAACAATTAATTTCTTTCCCCCCTCCAGATTCCAGATGTTCCCACTCAACACAGGTCTTTGCTTCTTGCCCCAAAGGCCACACTGTTCTTTTTGTGCAGCTTAAATTGCTAGCTTTCATGTCAGAGGTGGCTGAATTTCAGTAGCAAAGGAGATAAATTCCACTCATAACAGAGCCCTGATCCTTCAGAATGGGAGCAAGTATCAAACCAAGGAAGGATTGATTCCCTACTACAGTTAAGAGGGTATCCCAGCATACCCTGCCATCCCCAAGGTGTAATGCTTGGAAAAATCCTTGCCACATGAACCAACAAGGAGGGGAGAAATTATGTCAGTGAATTAACACAGATTCTGTTCATTTGCCAGGAATACAAAGATGGCAATGTCCACTGCACAATCCAGTCAGCTGCCATCACTGAGTCAGCTGAGGGACTCGGGGCTCACAACCAAAGGAAAAAAGCAAAACGGCAGAGGAAGAGTGCGTTGGGTTTTTTCCCTGTACATGAAAATTGCTGATTGGGTGTAGCAGCAGCAGGAAGAGTTGCCATATGCCTGACAGGAAACTTCAATGTAGAGCTGACCGATGTGCTCAGAGAATCCAGCTTGATTGCCTGCATATTCAGGTCCTTTCTTTTTACTCCAAAAGCAGCCTATATGCTATGCAAGACCAGAACTCCCACCTCATTTCTGCTGTGAAATGCTGACGGCACAGAAAGGCGGCAATCATTGGATTCAGGCATGCTGGAGATCTCCTGGGGAAGATAATTCAGTTCAGCACCAAAGCCAGAGGCTGTAAAGATCCCCCGACCCCACTGAAAGCCTCCTCCCCACCCCGACTAGGCTTATTCCTTGACTTTTGATGCATGTTTCCTTTTTGTATGCATCGAGAGGAGAAAACGATGTGTGGAGGGAGTTATCACATGAAGATACAAGTGAGCAACCATGACAAATTGTTAAAAAAATCAGTTTAAAATAATGCATCCATTATTGACTGTTACGGCACCGTGCACTGGAATTGCTTTTATGTTCAAGTGACCTGACAAGAAAAGGAGAATGGAGCTCTGTTTGCAGTGCCTGCTCAACATCGACAGCGGTGCCTCATTCCTCCCACCACTGAGGCACCTTGATGTCAGCTCTTTGCTAGACAGTTTACTTGCATTTCAAGCCCTCTAGTGCCCTAGCTGGAAACACCAGACTCAATCAGCAACCCAGTACATTCGTTGCTGCTCTACAGCACTTCTGGGTACAAAAATCTCTTAAGCACTTTAAACTGGACGGGTAAACTTTGCTTACACCTATTTTGCAAGCATGGAAAAGGAGACGCAGAGAATTCCTTATACAGTTATTAGACGCCCACAGCTCTGCATACCTCCCAGAAGCTGACAGGTTGGACAGATAGGACAACACTGGGAGAAAGGAGCCTACTGCACAAACACCACAAGAGGATTTGCAAAGAAAGAAAATTCGATTGATACTAAAGACAGTGGGTTTAAACAGTCTCAGCCTTAGAAGTTCTCTTAGCCTGAAGTTCACAGCAATAGCAGCCATCTTCAGTCCGTCTGCTCTTCCTTCTGTTAGTCTAAGGGGATATTATTTGTTTGATGTTAAAAACAAACTAACCAAAACAGTGATGCTGTTGTTCTTTTTTTATTTTGGGAGCTGCAGTGAAGCCAAGCAAGAACCCTCTCACCCCTTGTTTACAAAATCTGGGGGAGAAAAAAAAAAACAAACAACCAGCCAATAGTTAAAAAAGTGAAAGAATCACAGAAGCCATCAATATCAACAGTTCTTGAGAAGGAAGGGCTTACGTTTGGTCCAAATATAATGCTGTAAATTTTTGTGGACAGTTCCTCTGAGGGTCCCTAGGCAGAATGCTGGGAGAAAGAAAAGATAAATCTCAGATGAGAATCTCCCCGTCAGAGTTCCCTTCTCCATTTCACACCGGTTTTCCCTTCCCCATCATGAGCTATTCCTGTATTCATCTGAAGACCAGGGAACTGCTCCCATGACGTCAAAGCAGTTTCCCAGCAACAATTAATGAGGGCTGTCCACCACAGGGGTTTCCTGAAAAGCTAGCAAGGAATTATCCACCTACTTTCTACAGTGTCAAGATGCAATAGGACAGCATTGAACAGGAACTTCTGTTAACCCTTCCATGGCTCAGAAGAAAACCCTGGCACAGTTCCCACTGACACATGTCCTAATTCTTTCAAAGAACCCCAAACAGAATTCCTTCCACCTGAACTCATCCATAATGAAATACCACATCAGGTAGGAGACACCTGCAGATACAGAGGTGGCAACCAGGCTCAGGAAAAATGCACATTAGAAATAGCTCTTATCCTCTTGCTGGCACACTTCTCTTGTGCCATGCCTGCACCAGTTAGAAGCATAAGCACAAAGATTAAAAAGCTGGCTGAAAGCGCAAGGTATTCCCCAGTCTAGCTTACCATTCCTGAGCTGACCTGGGCTGGCAAAGCAGATCCTCAAACTTTACTAATCAGACCCAAAGCATTCCAGTTCCTGGCAAACCTCCTTGGGAGGAAGGCAAAAAGCAGGGCTGCTATCTATATCCCCCTTTCTGTTTTCAAGGCTGATGTTACTGCTTCTCACCATGCTGGCAGAGGATAGTGAGCCACCTGACACACTAAGTAGCCAAGGGGTACACAGCAAATACAAGACACTGTGGCTGTTTTCCAGGTGGGATCCAGAAATTGATCTGATCACTGAACAAAGAGGAGAGTGATGATTAAAAGAAAAAAAAAAATCAACTTTATCTTTTGGCTGCCAGCTGCAAGAGTTGGACTTGACAGTGAAGGGGGAGTCTGAAGTGTGGGTAAGATATTCCTCTTCCTACTTTCCCACAGCCTTCAGCAAGATGAACTCAGTCTTCACCTGCTGAAGTGCTCACCATTCATTGCAGCAGCTGTTGTTGCTGTTTGCAGATCCTCAAGCCACAGGTGATGCTTCCAGTTTAAATAAGCATTTTAAAGACATGAAGGGAAAGGAAACAGGTCCAATGCACCTGAATGAAGATCCTGCAGTACAGTAACTGGCTAATACCTCAAGCCCAAGAAAACCAGCTCCTAGCACTAAATCTCAAATGAAGGGAGCATCATTTCCAGTAACTTGTTTTTTAGGCAAGACTGGATGATGAACATGTATGAGAAGGAGGTAAAGGCAATCCAAAGTCCTGATTCCACTAAACCCAAACCCAATTCAGTGACAGGTTTAAAATAATTTAAAAATGGGGTTAATATATATGTGAACACCAATATAGTCCTACAGAACACTGAATTGCATAAGCTAACCTGAAAATGTCATATGGCACATAGCCAATTAACTAGTCAACATTTTTCATCAACTAGCCAGCTTCAGACAAGCAAATCCTTTAACGTATAACCCAGCAGAAGAGCAGTGGGTATTTTGCCTTTGCAAAATGAACAGAAACTACCCAGGAGCAAGCTGCATGAACACCAAGCTAAGACACAAGGACAACCCATGAGACTGTCACAGGGAACTCCTTAATGACATGGAAGAGTACAGTATGCTTATTGGGGATTCCCCTGTCTCCTGTAGGTGCATCCCCAGCATCACAAAAAGAGAAAGGAGAAAGCTCATCTCACACTCTCAAGTCTTGAATGAGATCACAGAGCCACATATTCATTTTAGTACAGCACCATTTTAAATTAACCCCATCAAGCAGCAGAAATCCTGTCACTTACTTACCAGAGATGAATGATGTCAGGTCCCCATCCCTGAAACACTTGCTTGCACTTATACCTATACTGTATTTTGCATGGTGGGGGTACAGGGAGAGGAAAAGAAAAGTCTCTGGTCAATCTTTCTCAAGCCCAAAATAATTGAAGACTTATTCTAAAAATAAACTCACCGTGGTGGTTTTGCACTCTCAGCAGGTCATCTGTTTCCTGATTTCAACGGAGACTTCATTGCCACAACCAGTTCAAGAGGAATTTTGCCAAGATAATATCGCTTCTAAGAAGCCCCCGCCAGCTCTCAACCCTGAATAAAATGCTAGCGATCTTTGCTGCTGCTACAGCAAGCTAATTGCTCTGACAAGCAGCTCTGAAGCAAAGCAGAGCCCAGCTGTTCAGAGGGATGTCAGAGAGCTCTGCCAATAGCCACATGCACACCCCCCTCTTGCTCTCATTCAAATACTTCAATGGAACTGCCTCCGCACAGCCCTGAGAAGGCTTTAAAGACACAGCATCCTTCCCCTGTCAGGCACTGGAGCAACACAAATGTAAGTGCAGGAGCAAAGAAGAGATACCACAGTAAACATCAGCATCTTCCAGAAGAATTCAAGTGCATGGACTACACTTTGCAGAACGCCCTACACATGCCAAGGTAGGTTACAGGCAGCTTTGCTTCACTATCATTGTTGCCATAATGTTTCCAAGGGGTCAGTTTGTTAATGGTTTCATTTCAATTCAGTTATTTTTTTCTTGCTTATTTATTAGTGACTACATACTGACAGACAGGAAACAAGAAACACAAATGGCACTAGAGAGGTTTTAAACCTCTCACTTGCTTAAATTTTCCCCAGAAAGTGATTTTCCATCCCAGACCTGGTGAGTCTACAGGCACACAGGCTGCGATCAAGTCTCCTGTCCATATACTAAAATTTACTCTCAAGCATGCAAGGCAGCATTGCCAAGCATGGTGCACAAGCACATCCTGTCCCTCGCTAGGCTCAGAAGTTGCTTCTTGTTGGATTACGGAGATCTTCCAGCTACAGCCCTAAACACTGGTCAACAGCAGGTAGGCATCATTCTTCTTCTGCACCAACAGTTCCTGCTGGGCAGGAGCCCATCCTAGGCAAGGGGCAGCCAGAGCTGAAGAGCGCGCGCTCTTGCGGGGCCAGTGCTGACTTCAAATACAATCAGCTCGGTCAGCAGCTGGTCTCGAGGAGGTTCCTTGCTCAGGCTGAGCTCTGGCAGTGCTGGAGCTGGCAGCAGAGCAAGGGGTAGCAGGCCTCACAGGGCAGCTGTCTAAAGGCAAAAGCTTTGAAGAGAAGGGAGATGAAGATGAGAAGGCAGGATCAGCCTTGGGCTGAAGGAGATGGAGAGGCTGAAGTGAGACAGTTGCAAAAAGGTTGAGATGCACTGCTTTAACTGACAGCATCCATTGCAAATAGCATAGTGCTGTGCTGGTAAAGCCTCTCTTCAGGACTTGCCTTTACCACTTTTGCTAAGTTAATGCAGTTTCTTCTAAACGATCCCCTGCTACAGCCAAAGAAACAGTCCAATAAAGCTTTTAAAAAGCAAGGAGACAGACAACAGAAACCTGATACATTTCCGCTCCATGACAAATAGAGGTTAAAGTTTGTAAAGCAGCCCTGCTGTGCAAAGGACTTAAGTTTAAACGTATGCATGAGCTTCTGTCTCAACCTGCTTCAAAGCCTTCTGAATCAGGCCTGTCATGCCCATGCAGAAAGCAGGTGAATGTTCCTGGCTGGCTGTCCTCCTCTTCCTGCTGAAACTGCTGTGATCCTGGCTGCAGTAAACAGCTCCCTGCTTCTGCCCACAGCAACACGGACATTTGAAGAGGGGGTCCCATGGCTAGAGAACCAGAGAGAAAGGAATGACAGAGGGGCAAGACAGGGGGTGATAAGACAAAAGTCAGTTGCAGTGCTATACCAGTGTTTTCAAGTGGAGGGCCACAATTAATCAACCCCCACATTGGCTGAGTGCAAAGGCTTCATGGATGTTGTATGAGATTTCCCCAAGAGAAGGTGCAAGAAGACAGATCCAAAGGATTCAAGTTCCTTTTATGCCTCCTATTTCTGGCCACTTCAAGTTCTTTCCTCCCAATTCTGCAAAGGACTTTCTAAATAAATGTGCCTGTCCAAGGAAACTGAACCATGATCTCCCAAGCTCTTTGAGAAAAAAGTCACCACTGTCTGCGCAGTGCAAGCTTGTAGGATGAGGGCCTTCAGCTGAGCTCACAGGCTCTGCTATGGCAGTTTCTCAAGTCTGCTGCACAGCAAGCCCTGAGAGGTAGCAAGTGACTGCATTTGCAACGGCTCCATGGATTGCTTAGCTGGAAGTCAGTCTGGCCATTCACAACCCCCTGGCAGAAAGCATGTGCTCAGAGTGACTCCCTGTGGCAGCTGAACCCAGCAAAGCTGCAAGATTCAGAGATTAGGCTACAACTCAGCATCAGTTTTTAACTCATCTATTTTGAGTTTGTTTATTCCTGTCACCTAGCACCCAGGCAGGCACCTGGAGTTCCAAACCTGGAGTTCTGAGCCCTGAAGAAGCTCTGGCAGCTACTTTGCAAATGAGGAAGCAACAGAAAGGGACAGAGGAGTTCAGATTCAGGAGCAGTGCTTCAGCATGCCCTCCCCAGGCCAAGGATCTTTGCTCCATGTAGACAGAGCCTTAAAATCTCAGCAAAACCTAGTGAAACTAGGAGCTTTATTTTGCTAAGGAGCATCTGTGGTCTGCTGCATTTCGACTCAGGATCATTAAGGACAGTTGCTGGCATCCTCTACTCTGGACCCCTGCAGTGGCAAGATTAGTCCTATAAAAGAAGGGAACTTTGGATGCTGTTCTTCCCTTCTACCAGGTCTTTCTGTTTTCAAAGATGCCCAGCTAGCAGAGCATGTTACGCAAGCAAAAACATACAATAAGCTTAGGACCCTCTGTTGAAACTCCATTGTCACTTCTTCAGATTGATACTAAGGCAGAAAGAAAAGAAGCCTGAGCCTGCAAACCTGATCTCTAGCACTTAGATGCCTGGCAGCCAGCTCAGCAAGGACAAATTTCTGAGAAAGCCTTCCAGCCCTAGGACACAAGCACCTGCCCTAGACAGCACAGACACAGCCTCCTGCGGGCTTGTCCAGCTCTTTCCAAAATCACTGCCCATTGTCACTATGAGTCGGCAGCACTTCATCTTCATGAAGCACATGTGTGTGAGAGGATTTCCTAAGCTGCATCTTGCTCCTTAGATGGGGAGACAGTAAATCCTGCGTGGGAGGAGGAGGAGAAGGAAGAGCAAGTCAGCCCCACCAGCAGCCTGGACAAAGCCCTACAGAGAGGGCTCCTGCCTTTCACACCTGAGAGCCATTTGCTTATTTATCTCACGTGTGTGTGTGTGCACATGCACACAATGAAACTAGGTCAGTGAAAGCAGGGCACAGAAAAGATGCAGCAGCTCTAGGTATTGTCTGTGCTCCCAGCTTGCAGGGAAGCTGCCTATGCCTAACATAGTAATATCGCAGAGCAAACAAAGAAAAAAGCAAGAAGACATGTTCCCTCCCTCCCTGGCAGACATATCAAATGAGCCTGGGCTCTAATTTGCCCAGCCCAGCTTCTGTTGAGAGAAGACATGTCAATTAGGTAGTGGATATAATCCCATCAGAAAGGGAAAAAAAGTCAAGACTCATGACACCAAGATGGTGGGATGGCACTGGTGCAAACCCCCACCATCAGCCCAGGACTGGGCTCCCCCATGTGACAGACATACCAGGTAGCCTACATCAGACACCTACAGCAGCTGGAAAGGGAGAAGAGCATTACCAATGGACTTAAATTCATTCATTTACCCACCCAGACCAGAAAACTCCCTCTCCCCTTAGAAAAGGGAAAAAACCCAAACAAAAGAGCCTGGAACAGACTCCTCGTTGCAGGCATATCAAACACCAGCGCTCTCACTTGTGCCAGCCTCAGCCACCACAGCACCATGGGGATGAGAGAGAGAAAGGAACCCTCAAGCAGTTAGAGAACTGTATCACAGACTGTTCTTTGGGCTGGAACTGACCTTGCTCATTGCATCCAGCAGCAGGCTGCAAGCGATCATTAATTACTAAAGTGTATATAGGTAGAAACACACACTCCAGACACCATACACTTCCAAGGACATTATGAGCATGCAGACTGCAGGAGAGATTTGGAAAGCTGGCTGCCTATGTGACTCAACTTCAGAGTGCTGCCAGGTATACACCAAGCATTTGAGCTAAGGGATCAGCTTGGACAGGAAACACTTTTAGGCAGACACCATAATAACCACCACACATGGCAAGTCAAACATCTTTCATAAGTCCTCCAGGCCACAGGCTTGTTTTATTTTGTTTTGCAGGAGTGTGTATGCAGCAGAAAGACTTCTTCGTGTTTGGAAGATGTGGGAAGGTTGAGAACTGCAGCACATTGCTGCTGGGAGCTACCTACTCTAACATGTTGTGTGAGAACAGCTCCATGAACATCCAGAACCAGAGCAGGCACCCATGGAAAAGCTGAAAGCAGGAGACCAGCAGAAATGCCACAGTTGGGGCTGCAGAAAGGATGTTGTGGTCTTACTCATCCTTTTCCATGGGGCACACAAGTGGAAGAAAGGGAGAACAGCCAGGATTCCTCATCGAGACTATGACCACTTCTCTCCACATAAGTCCTACAACTAGCATGTTTTTATCAGGCCCAAGGTCTCCTCAGAAGAGGCCACAATAAAGGAACAAGGGGTAGATTGAAGAAAAAAAAAAAAAAAAAAGAAAAAAAGTACCTGCACAGTGGAGGCTCCGCTCCCAAAAGTCACAAGTCAGAGAGTTGTGAGGAGGACAACATTCTGAGGAGGACACAGAAACTCAGGCCATCAAGAACTCTGTCTGAACGGCTTCTACTACCAGAAAAGAGACAAATTTGGGTTATGTCCAAAGAAGCAAGATCCAAGAGTCAAGCCCTGGCCTACACTGTCCTCAGTTCATCCTGCTGCTGGGAATCAGTGTCACTCCAAGTGCTGCAGGAACACACATAAAATAAAGGCACCTGCTACTCTTACACACCCAGGACCTATAAAACCAAGGTGATGACAGGGGTGGGACTCCTGAAACTAAGAGAAACAATACAAGAACGCTTGAAGAAGCTTACTTGGCCTAAGAGAGAAGAATTTGGAAATTAGACTGTAAGGCAGAATTAGTACTTCACTTCGGAGCCTAGCAGAAAAAAAGCACACTGCCCGAGATTTGGGTTTCATTGGACTAAAGCATTTAACTTAGCAGTAATCACAACTGCGTTTTCACAGTGTGCTGCAGAAGATTGCACTAGTCGCCTGCTCAAAGCCATAGTGCTCATTGCAAGCTGCATCTACTGCACTTCGGCATTTATAAACGTGCACTGTCCAGTCCCTTGCTCAACTGCTACTGGGACTGCCTCGCCCTCTAAATTCTATCCCCCTTTAGCCCCCCCCCCTTTATGCCAAGAACATAAAGACATAGTAAACTTCATGTCACTAATGAGTCAGCACACAGTAAGTACATGCTTGCTCCATGCCAGCAAGACATTCCCAATGTGGGAGTTGAACATGGCACTGAATGACTTTTCCAGTTGCAGACATTTCTGAAGTGACTCTGCAAGGGGAGGTAGGCAGAGTTGCTGCCTCTGCTCTCCCCGACACCTCCTCTAGCAAGGAAGCGACAGGGCAGCTCTTTCCTCCAGCCAGACCCCTTCCTCCTCCTATTTGACCGAAAGGACAGCAGTCTCCCCAGCTCCATTAGGAAGAAAGTCCAGAAGCAGCAGGGATGCAGAGTAGCTCATTCCATCAGCTCAGAGGGACAAAACAAAAGCAAAATACAGGAGAGCCAGAAGAGGGGAAAAAAAGGGATAGCAGGAGAAAATATAAATGCTGAGAGACACTCAAAGAAAGCAGAAGGGGCAAATTAAGTTTAGTGTATAGCTGGAAAAAACATTCAGAGATGAAACAACTTGCTCACCCGCTCCTTTTAAAGGCTGTGCTGCCATCTCTGATGGATAAGGGTGCCTGCACTGGACATGGCAGGGAAGAACAGAGAAGCGTTTTAAATTTAAAAGAAATGACCATCTTCTACTAAGTAAAAATTAAACACCACCCCCCACCCCCAAGGAGCTTTGAGTCAACCTCAGCCTTGCGCACAGAATCTGATGCTGTCTTCTCTGCACGTGCATGCACACACACGTGCATGGAGGTGTCTTCTTCCTAGGCTGAAGCCAGTCTCCAGGCAGTAAAATAGAATTTTTATTTTATAAAAAGGGACCTTCCATTCAAATCTGGCTCAGCTGAGGATGTGTTATCATGGCAACCATACCCTCCCTGTCTACCCCAGCAAGGAGAGTATTAAACACACACAGATCTGAATGATCCTGCACTGGCACAGGCTGCAACTAAACCCCATCATCCCCTCCAGCCCCTCTCCAAGCCGAGGCTGGCGTGATTTGACATGAACCAAATCTGTCAATGGCTCAAGACAGACACGTGGGCAGTAACGAGCAGTGGAAAAAACGTACCACACTCCATTCAGCTCCAAACACTGATAAATAATTCAAGAAGAGAAATGCCGCAATACAGAGCGCAGCACAGTTTAAAAATAGAACATGCGCCGATGCCAGAGGAATGGAGGGGAAGGAGAGAAAAGCAGAGAGGTGGCATGAACTAAAGCATGTGTGTCAACAAACTGGGCAGCTCGTGGATGCTGCAGCAACCTAGTTCTATGTATTGATCCCAGCAGATGTTTATTTGCTTACCCTCTAAACTGGGAATCCAAAACAATTATTATTATTAACATAGCAACAGCAACCAGGGCTACCCCTTCTGGATCAGAGCCCTGCAGCAAGGCATATACCCAAAAAAAGAGAAACAGCCTCCATGCTGAAGAGCTTGCAGGAAGTACATGGGTGGAAGTACATAGAGCCAGCGTGTATCTGCCCACCCTCCCTGCAAGTGCAGCAGTGACTCCGCAGCAGTATGGGCACCAGCTGCCTGGTGTCCAGGGTCAGGTATAGTCCATTACCTGTGTGTCCTGCTCTGGTGGGGAGCACACATAAAGCTCATATAATGCAGGTTGAGCTTTGAGAACTTATTTGGTACAGTCGGTTTTCTATTGGGGGGTGAAGGTGAAACAAGCCTCCAATGTTTCTACTGGGAAAGTTAGAGCCTTTTCTCTATTCAGCTGTTCTCTTCTAAATCCAGCTACCTTAAATTCAGACACTTCCACTCATCATTCATAATAACATCAGTTGCTGGTCAAGTGTCCCAACATTTATATTGCACAAAATGTATGTAATATACAAAAACACATAAATATACTATACAAACATTACCACCACCACCACCCTGTTAGGCAACAAGCACAAAGAGCTCAGAACGCTGTTCTCTCTGGATTCCATTGCCCTTCCTGAATTAATAACTGCATGTTAAAACAAACAAACAAACAAACTTCGTGCTAACCTAAAATATTCAACTGTCTGGACAAGTCTGCAATATAGGTATCACCTGTATTTTCGTGGTGGGAATTAGGACACAGTAGAAGTGATGTAAGTAAGGTTAGAAAGGTTACTATCAGACCCAAGAGTTCCACCTTTCAGCTGTAGAGCCTAACACATTTCACATTTACTATTAACTATGAAGACGCCTTGGTCACAGATACAGCCCCTTTATACCAGTTTGCCATTGGGCTGCTCTAAAGAAAAAGATGGTTTTTCCAGGTTTTGCAGAACCTGTGAAAAATACTTTGACAGATGGCTGCTTTTTTCTGTCCTCACAGTTTCAAAAAATAACACCAGAAAGACACCAATCTCTCCCTGCTTCCTCGTGAAGAACAACGACACCAGTTTCCCAAGTACTCGTAAGACAGGAAACTGCTGCTAAGAAGAAAATACTGAGTAAATCTTTGATAAGGAAAAATAAAATACTATCATGTACAGTTTATTCAAAACCTAATAAATCAGTACACAGAAGAAGCTTTCCCTAAATATTCTGGGTCCTCCCCCCAGAAAAAAAAAAAAATTACTAAATATGTGAAGGAATAAAAGCAAAAGAAAGTAAAAGGCCACTGAGAGGAAGTTCAATAGACTGACCTGATGCCTGCTTGTAAGGAACCTCAGTCTTAACAGGAAATCATAAACATGTGGCTCCTCTGGTTTCAGCAAAGATCTCC
Organism: Haliaeetus leucocephalus; assembly: GCF_000737465.1. Lineage (NCBI taxonomy): Eukaryota > Metazoa > Chordata > Aves > Accipitriformes > Accipitridae > Haliaeetus > Haliaeetus leucocephalus. Next base: position 1,235,263 of record NW_010972622.1, read on the forward strand.
CAAAATGTATTTTGCCCTAAATTTGAGCGAAGGTGAACAAAACTGTGTTACTTAGTCTTAATCACTGGAGCACTGCAAGGCAACAATAATAGTCAAGGCTTGTATAATTGTGCTGATCCTAATTTGTGTGCATCTCTTAGTTGTCCAACTAACATTTCAACATAGCAGCCACTGTGAGGGTACTCTTACAGACCAGTTAAAACCTCAAAAAAAGCCTTCTGGTAAGTGACCAGATAACAGAGAACCTATTAATGCTCCCACTAGTGGCAAGACAGAATCATGAGATCAATCCTTAGCACAGAATCCATCCACAAGACATTGATCGTTAAGAAGCTGGGCTCACCAGTTCTGCTGCTCACTGAACAGTTCATTTATTCATACAATTATGTTGGTACAACTCTCAGCATAGAGTCACTTATAGGCCAGAGGTTTCATTATCCAAGTAGCTTGTTCCCATAAGCAGCAGCTGTATCAGATGAAGCAGATTTGTACCAATACAAACACAGCATCAGGCAAGAGGGCAGAATTGCTTTCACTGTACCAGCACAGCAAAGCCACACTGCTTAGGCTGCTAAAATCCCAGATATATCACATGTGAAAGTTGAGATTTTTGCCAGTACCACCTTTCCCGTTTTGGGGAGCTATGCACTGGTGAGACCACGTCTGAAATGCACTCAACACAGGGGGTTTCATGTACATCCAGTCAGTGCCAATGAGGTAGACTGCTTCTGTAAACCCCATGTCCCTGTTTAAATGAAGCCAAACAATCTCAGTCCCAGCCTAGGTTTGAAACTGATCTGGGGGAGATATGGAGAAGGGCAGCCCCGCTGCTTTTGGGCTATTCTAATTTTAAAAGCAGCTTTGAGGTTGGAGCAACTGCACCCAGTTGGGGAGGCAGAACACAAGCACCTCTCTACATTCTCCATGTTCTGGATCTTCATTCTCTTTTCTGTCCATGCTCTCCCTTTTCCGTCCCAAGGTCAAATCATAACAGAAGGATTGTGCTCAAAGCACCTGTTCATTTTGTTTGGGACATGGGGAAGCAGGCAGGACAGGATCCTATTTCCTAATAGATAGTATGCCTAAAGCCTCCCAAGAGAGGTCAGTTTCTGAGATACAGCAAACACCTTCTGTAATAAAGTGGCTCTTGTGTCTACACTCAGCTGAGGAGAAATTAGTTTCTCAAAGAAAAGAATGTCAAAGCAATATAAAAATTTTAAAACTTCATTAAAAAAATACAAGCGAGCTGCTATAAAGAGTAGGCTGCATCTGCCCACACTCAATAATCATCACCGAAATTCACTGGGAGGCAGCAGTGACTCAGCCTGCAGTACACAAAGACAGCTTGTGCTCCCAATACATAATGAAACCGGGCTTTATACAAAATCATAAACCCGCATGCGCCCCATTGACAACACACATGCAGGGGAATCCCAGCACTGACAGACAGGCGGGGAATCATCAGCCCTTCCTCTTGCTGCTGCCCACACTCAGACACAAAAACATCTCTGCAGAAGCACAGCTCACCTTTGCTTCCAACCGGGAAGTAGGTTGTGCTGTCTTCCAGCTGGGTTTACTAGGACTCAGAAATCAAGAGAAGGTTCAAAAAAAGATGGAGGAGATTGTGATATAGTTGAAGGGGGAGGGGAAACTAACTCTGGTCCTCAACTACATCCCACTATCCTTTCAAATGTCACCTCCAGCTCTTAAAAAAAAAAAAAAGAGCGAGAGAGGGAAATCTATGCATGCTTTTATTAAATTGCTGTATTGTGTGAATGGATTAATCATACTTCCAGTAAAAACCTTAAGGTATACAATTACTGCAGTTCATGTCCTGCCCAATAGCCACAAGAAACATAAGGCTTTCTTAAGGATTGTACTGTTTGCTCCCACACTCATGCCGTCACATCACCTAAAAAATACATTTCTCAGAGACACTTTCTGTGCTGGCCTCCAGAACAACTCCTCCATTCAGACATCCTCAGCCTTTTTCTCAGAACAACTAGCTCCTATCAAAGCTAACTGATACAGAAGGCCTCTCAGCAAATGAAAAAACCTGTCCCACAGAATCAGGACTTCAGCAGCACAACACATTCGAGTTACAAACCCTTCTGCCTGTTCACAGCAGGGCACCATCCTGTGAGCCAGGAAAGTGCAGGCCTCCTGGGTTCTTAACCTAGCTCAGCTCTGCCTTTTGATGCTCAGTCAAATAATTTCTTCTCCCTGTTCTTCAGATCGTCCACCTGTAAAACAGGGATTACATGCACCTACTCACAGTGGGGTAGAAAGGATTAATGTATTAGTGCTGCAAACTCCCCTTCTAAATCCCTCAATGTACAGTCATGGGCAGGGACAGGATGGGACAGGGGAGTAGGACCAAAATGGCTTTATTATTAGCTCCTGCTGTGGCACTGACTGGGAAGGCCTCCCTGAACTTTGCCATGTTCCTTGTTTTATGTCCCAATGCTTCGCCAAGCAGCTCTGGCCAAAGCTCTTCGGTTTTCTACAGGCTTCCTGCAGCATGCACTTGCCTTGTGCTACAGAACAGCAAACACAGGCCAGAGAAGCTGCTGTGAAGCAACAGGCTTCTCTCTGGATTGCCCACACATAAATTTTACTTTGTGTAACACAGTGGATATACACCCTCTACTCACTTCCCCCCCCCCATACATGCACACTCCATACAAAGTCACTTAAGTGCTGACACAGAGAGAGAAGATCCAAGTCTCCAGTAAAAGCCCTCTTGCCGCCCCATTGATTCTTGTGTGGGAGGCACCTTTCTATCCTGAGGCCATCTAGTGCCCAAGTTGCCAGAACTTGGTTCTGCACCTCAAGCTTCCAGTCTCTTTTGAGCTACAAAGCCTAGCAGACTCAGCTTAACTCACTGCCACGCAGCTGCTCAGCAAATGCTAACAGTCTTTTTGTCCTCATTTCTGTTTTCCCCCACCTGAAGCCACCTGGTGCCACCATTCCGGTTCTAGGGATGGCTGTATTGTTAAAGACATCTAAAGCAGCAGCTATGAGAGTTGGGGGAGAGAGTTTTTAAAGCCAAGTGGGTGATCTAGAATGGATTTCTCTCCTCCAGCAGGGTTCTGCCCTCACCACAGCATTGCCACATCAGGGACATTTTGTCCACCGCTGTTCCACGTTCTGCCTGTACTTCCTGACATTGTATTTCTCCAAATGGATGTATGTGAGAAGATTTAGGAAGTGATGGGTATAATCCTGTAGCATCTACAGCAGCGATAGGGTCTGTGCAAGTGCTTGCTTGAGCAGTTGCTTTGGAAGCCAAGGTGCCAAACTCAAATTCAGCATCAACTGAAAGTGGGTTTGGGATGCTTTAAGATGTTACCCATTAACAGTAAATTTTGGGTTCCATTATCAGACACACACACAATCTGACTCACAACTGGGCATCCTCTGCTTATACACCCCCTTTCCTTGCATGATCTCAAAGCTTTCCTCCCCCATCCCCAAAGCAGTTTCTCCTAGAGGAGAAATATTTTGTTGCACCCATTGTTCAGACTGCCAGAATGTCATGGCCATACACTGAACAAACCCTCCCATTCCCTTTCTGAACACTAGCAATATTCCTCCCTTTTATAAAGAGACAATAATAATCCAATCAACAAGACGACAAAAAAGGGCAAAAAGCTAAAGTGCTAAAATCAAAACACATGCTGACAGCCGATCTCATGTCTTCAGCAAGCCACCAAGATCGCCCAGAGGTCTGATAGCAGCATGGCTCCACACCTACTTCTCACAGACAAGGAAAGGAAAGTAGGAAGGTCCAAGCTGTAAAATTCTTGTGACATGATTCAGAAGGAAGACACTACATTTAGTCATCAATTCAACCTGTCACATGAAACCAAGCTGTTGGGAAGCTTGCACTGGGAATAGACAGACACATTGTTCTGCTTTTGTGTTGAACTTGGATTTAATAAAGCTAGTTGGGTAGCAGACACAAGAGCTTATTGGAGGCTACCTCCCTCTACTACTTGGGGAGACTGCATAGTATCAGCCTGGACTCTCACTAAAGTCTCCGCGAGAGATCTGCGTTGCCACAGCTCTACTTAGACTACATTTATGGAACCAGCTGAAAAGCATGCAGTTCATTTAGATATCTGCACTTTCATGTTGCCAGGCAGCTAATTTCTGAGTGATCCTAAAGGAGTTATCCAGAAAGAAAAAATAAGGATATACAGTAGATCATTGATGGATCTAGGCATTAATGAACCAAATTACAAGACCCTTCAGGAACTTGGCCAGGTCTCTGAAATGGTGCCAGAGTGGGTGTGGAAAGCAAGCATGTTTGGGATGTTGTAACTAGCATCATTCCATAACACTGGGTGAGTAGTAGTGTCTCTTTTGCCAGTGCTTTTCACACATTAAGCAAGTCAAATGTATTTTGAGTGCCTGATGACTGCTGCATATAAGGGTGATAGTAAGTGTCTTAGCTGGTTTTCCATAGAGTGACCATACTTGGTCTTCAGAGCTGGGGTATCTTAATGGGCAGAGATACAAAGCAAAACTTCTTGCTAGAGGAAGTTAATAGTTGGCACTAATTACCTCTAATTCACAGCCAAATCATCCCACAGATAAACTACAGAACAAGCTGTCAGGCATTAAAAAAAAAAAAAAAAGACATTGCAAACACCCTTTTTCACCTTATCTGAAGTGCTGGGAAGGATCAGCTAGAATTAAAGATGAATGCACTGACAAACCCAGCTGCTTGCTGGAAACAGAGTCTACCTGGTCATCAACACTCTTTTTGTATTCTATTGCAAACAGGAAGGTATCTCACAAAAAATATCAGCTTTAAACTTCTTTCCACCACCATGCCTTCTCCCCAGAGCAAAGTTCTTTAGCAGGAGTGATGAGACCATGTCACCACCAGCTGGAGGTGCTGAGATGTTGCATCCATCTGTGAAGTCCATCAAAACAAACAGCATCCAAACATGAAGCACCTAGATATCCAGGGCTTTCAGCACCTCTGCAATAAACCACAAACATACAGCAATAAAATAATCTAATCACTCTAAATACAGCGGTACCTATTTTGCTAGCATTAACTTCCAGAAATTTACACTTTAAAATAAACAGCAATAGTCATGTAAAAAAAGCCTCTAGTGAGGCAAAGACAGCCTTTCAGTCATACTGGGCACCAGAAAGGGCAAACCTTGATAACAGTTCATTCAGGCAGAGGTGGTGATTGAAGGTCAGGACTCTGGGCTCTCTTCAAGCCCAGTCACTTCCATGCCATGCTACAAGCTCCTGAACAGTACGGAAGTGTTACTCACACCTCAGTGATTCCCAGGGCAACTGCTGTTCCTAAGGAACTGAGATCCTTAGATGAAAGAAACCAGGAGGACAATGGAGTATTGACATAAGCTGGGAACAGCATCCAAAACCAAAACCAACTATTCTACCTATTTAAGGCTGATGCTTTAGCCTCAGCTAGTGAGATGCAAATGTAGCATCAGCTGAAGTGCCGCCTTCCCCTGCCACAGACCCCAGCAGCATTAATCAGCATTGCCACTTACTTCTCTGACCCCTTCAAGTCTCTAAGACATACCACCACCTACAGCTGCAGCTGTAGACACTTCCAAAATACATAACCAAAAAGAGATTCAGACCAAGGTAAAAGTTAAATTCACTTGGCCCACAGGGCTTATTTCCTCCCAACATTACACTTACCTGCCAGGGCTATGTCAAAGAGACACAAATGTTTTCTGCCTTTTATTCGCTTTAGGGGCTGAAGAACAAGTTAGAAATTTTCTGACCCTGCAGTCATGGTGAGCAGTTCATCATAATTTCAACAGCCATCAAGTCATTTTGATGTGTGTTTCAATCTCTGCTGGGGCCTTTGGATCAGGCCATAAAAGTATATTTGTGAAGAATTTAAGGCAAGAAACGCAGTTTGGCACAGGCATGCAGAGGAAGTACCAGAGGCACAGCATATTGGCAAGATCATTTTATTAAGAGTTCATCTTTAGCCAAATAATAGCCCTTTGAAAAGTCTTCAGCACTCAGGTGCCAAGCTGCATTTCCTGCCTCTTGCTGCACCATTACACTGGACTTCCTGCTTTGAATTACTCTGAAAATTAGCAGCTTGCTAAGCAACACCAAAAGCTGCTGTACTTGGGGAGTGATTGAGGCGGGGGGAAAGGCAGCCCCAAAACCTGTTCTGAAAGTTTTGATACATATCCTGCTCGTATAGCTTCTTTGGCAGCAACCTCCTCAAAAAAAAAAAAATTTAAAAAAAATAATCAAGTTCTTAAAATGAGTACTGATCTAGTTGAAGTTTGCTATTAAACAATATAATGAGATTAAGTACACTGCATACATGCACATATACACTCACAAACATCAGTGCTGGGACTACATGCATGCATTCTTCACACTTTTCATACAAGTCTGCCCATTTTGGCATGAAAGCACTCTCTGTTCCTCCACCTGATTCTAGGCAGGAATTAATGCAATGACAAAATTACTTATAGTTGACATTTCTCCAATATACTAATTCTTTCTTCATCCATCAGCACCTACCATATGAAGGAAGACAAGAAATAAAAGTTAAAATAGATAGATAGATCAGAACTCTAGAAGACAGTGGGGCAAATCCAGACTCCACTGTAATCAGAGAAAGCTTTGGTTCACACATCACATTCACAAATAACTGGAGGGTAGAGTGGTGAAGGTGAATACAACAGCTGAAGAAAGGCTGACAGAGTTGGGGTTGTTCAGCCTGGAGACAGAAGACTCCAGGAAGAACTTGAGGCCCTTTGATAATTAACAGGGGCTTATAAGAAAGACAGAGAAAGACTTTTTACCATGGCCTATAGTGACAGGACAAGGATTTTAAACTGAGAGCAGATTTAGATTGGATATAAGACATTTTTTTATGAGGGTGGCGACACATTGGAGCAGCTTGCCCAGAGAAGCTGTGGATGCCGCATCCCTGGAAGCGTTCAAACTCAGGTTGGATGGGGCTTGGAGCAACCTGATCTAGTGAAGATGTCCCTGCCCATGGCAGGGGGGTGTACGAGATGATCTTTAAAATGGTCCCTTCCAGCCCAAACCATTCTGTGATTCTAAAAGAATTTAAGCACTGAAATGAAGCTAAGGCTGGGACCAGTCCTACAGACAGATTTTTTTTTTTTTTTTTAAATGGGTGATTTATACACCTTCCCCCTGAAAATGGGGTTTTAGAATAGCAGCACTGACACAATCTTAAATTTAGCAACACAAATGGCATCACTACTATAAAGGGAACTTGATGCATCTGCACTCTGATGAGAGGATAGGATATCACACGCAGAACAAGAGGTACTGCAGAACAGCTGGAAGAAGGGATTTGATGTGGACATTCTCCACTGCTCTGATCCACAAGCCAGCACTGAACAAGAGGGTCTGCTTCTCCCACAGCCAATTCCTTGCCATCAGTATAGCAGTTTCCTTCCCCTTTAATTCAGTTGACTGGGCCCCTTTATTCCCTCCAACCCCTTTTAAAGCCTGCTACAGATGACCTGTGACAACAACAGGGACAGGCAAGAACAAACATTTCTTCAATTTCTAGGAAACTGAGCAATGCTGCCACCTCTTCTCCCAACGCTAACTACTCCAGGTAATAGCAGAATCCCAGGTCCTTATGCAACAGTTTCCCAGCCACAGAGAGACTGGCTGCGTGTAGTTTGGTAAGTTCTACAGGACATACTTCCTTATACATCCCATCTTACTTGAGAAGGTGCTAGCTTACTCCTAGGCCTTAGCTTTTACTTAACTAGAACAAGACATGCAGCATTGCAATGGTTTAACTCAAGGGATAACACAACACCTGATATTAGTCAAGTCAGTGCGGCTTTGGACATATATAATGTACCACTCTAGACCCTGTTTGCTGGGTTTAGCTCATACTTGTCATGCAAGCCAAAAAAACATAGGCAGCACCATGCTGTTCAAAGCAGCTACATCGCGTTTCTAGTTAGATGTGATGCAGAGCAGTGCAGTCAAAACACCCTGGCCACTGCTCTCAGCCCAAGGAAAACTCAAAAACTTAAGCCCAGCATAACCAATTCTAAAATATTCACCTAGCAGTGAGTCTGTAGGGAGCCTGGAGCAACTGTTCAGACAGAGAAAAAAATACTGTATTTGCCCTACTAAGGGATTAATTTCAACTGTCAACATAGCACATAGTTCTGCACACCACGCAGCAGGCTGATGAGAAAGGCCCTAGGTAACGCTGGAACCAGAAAAAGAGAGCTAGTTTTATGCAAGCACGGTGCCTGGGTAAATCAGATTGTGTCTGGGACCCCAAGAAGCACCACCACATGAGTGGTACACGAACAGACCAGCTTCCTCCAGCATCTCAACAAGAGACGATCCACAGGTATCTAACAAATTCTAATGTTGCAACTCAGGATGTAAGAGGCCATTGTCTGCTGTAAGATGCATTATGTTCTGGCAATCTGGACAGCTAGATTTAGAAGCATCTGCTTCTTCCAGCCCAATGACTAGTACCCTGGGAGATGCAGATCCTGTCCCGAAACAGCAACAAACAACAAAGGTAGCTGAGAAAACATCTGAGAGAAGTAACTAGTTCCTTTAATTCCACTCTGCTGAATGGACTACCAGCCTAGAGACTTGACCCTCAGGTCAGATGGCTGCAGCTCAAAGCAGCACTTGACTAACTAGCATTATATAACTCTGAATGAAGAAAAATAAAGCTACACTATAGAATGTAACTTCTCAGTTTTGATCCTAGGAAGGTCGAAGCAAACAAAGCTACTAAAACTCAGCCAAAGAAGATAACGCTACAAACCATTGTCCAATATTGCTAAATCACTCCAGGTTTCATCTTGTTCATGCTATGCAGGTAGCTCAAACTGTCCCTTAGGAACCACTCAGCAAAAACCGCAATGCCTGATAACGGAGGGGTCAATTGGCTCCATATCCTACTGACCTCTAGGGCACCAGTCCCCAGTCAGTCCCCATTCATGAGCAGGGGGAGAGATAAGAGAACAGACCACATCCAAGTGATGTTTCTCCTTCACAGCTGGCAGGAGTTGATTTGGGAGTCTTAATCCAGCTCCTCAAAAGCCAGGTGGCTGTCTCCAGCAAAGCATTATCATTTGAAGCAACCTGTGGAGATCCATCCTCACTTGTGCAATCCCTGGAGTCTGGGGTAATCATTTACTATCCAGTGAAGCTGCCATCAAACATCACATTTTGCCATCTTGGTGGACAGAGAAGAAAGTCTAGTGTCTTTCCTCATCATCTAGTTTGTTCCATTAAAACAAACAAACAAAATCTTATACACACACACACTGAAATAAGTTACCAAAGTTTTTTATGCAGATACAATCTGTCCTTGCATTCCAAAGAAACAGGAATGAACAGGGGAAATCTTTACCAATATATGTTTAACAACTCATTGAAAATACAAAGAGCTGTGGATGGAGAATTGAGACCCTAAGAGAACATCTATTGGAAAAAAAAAAAATTCAGCAAATCACCTGTGAACTACTGAATTGCCATTTAATCAGGAAAGAAGATTACAGCAACCATACCTGGTATGATTTAATCAAGAATTTCCAGCACAAATTCAAGCAGAAGGACACAGAGGTTACGTCAGTCAGCCTTAATAGGCTATAGGTACCAAACAGGGTAGGAATAAAAAAGAATGGAGCATAAGGAATCAGAACTATTTGAAGTAACCACAGGGAACCAGGTCCCAATTCTCAAAGGGAGATGGAGAACAGGTCAAGGCAAGAGATGAGACAAGATTCTCAACAAGTACCAGTGACAAAAAACCAAACTGAGACCAGCCACGTGTGGAACTTCTCTGCATGCTGCCAGCAGGAAAAGGAGCACCAAGACAGAGATTTAGAATTAGCATGGGCACTGTTTTGGTTTGTAAACATGCACATGTTCATCTGCTTTCTGACAAGCAAACCAGGTCCCACAACATACTCCCACTGCTCCCCGTGCAGACAGAGGAAACCAACTCTTGTGCACACCAATGATTCGGGATATCTGTGGCCCATAGCATGCTCCCCTTTACAGTATCTGTTCTTTGTAACATCAGTCAGCCTTCTTCGCACAGCTGGCAAGTAAGGACAGCTCTGCTGTTCCATGGGTCTTGAAGAAGCAGCCACAACACCATACCAAAGAGCTTCTCCCTACCCCCCACCCTTCCCTACTGTTAGGGCATAACTCTTCAGCCTATCCTTTGTTTGGTGATAAACAGGCGCCAAAGCTTGGCAATACTTCCAGCTCCCCAAGCAGGTTATCTCCCTTTACCAAGTCTTCTTTCCAGCAATTCTCTTTGCCAACCCTTTGGGTTCCTTACACTTCTTAAGCTTTGACTTTGCTCCGACAATGAAGACAGCCAGTAATCTGCACCTACTGAGCAACACACACAGGATTAACAGCAACTCTGGATTTTCCAGCTCACGTTGCATGTGAATCCTCTTCAGCAGAGTGGTTCAGATTCTAATGGATCACTTTGCATGAACAGAGGCCGCAAAAGCAGTGGAAGCTATAATAAACTCAAGGTTTCTCTGTACTCAGAACTACACTGGCATCATTGAGCTCTAAGAAAAATAAAGCCTGTCCTGGAAAGTTGGAAGCTTGGCACTTCTGCCAGAAGCTTGCTTAGTGTTCTGTGCAGTGAAGCTCATTCTCTTACTACTCCCACTACTAAGGCACACCTAGCTGCATTATCAGCATATATGGCTAGAAATACACCTTGTTCTTCCAGACATCTTTTGTCAACACTGAAGCATCACAAAAGTATACAAAGAACAGGCAGAGCTAAAGCAGTTGAAGCAGTTGAGCTCAGCTTTAAGTGCTCAGGAGGAAAACTAATGCATTTCTGAGCTGATCAGTCTCTATGTTAAGAAGACACCTACAAGCAACAGGTCATTCAAATTGGACTGATGGACTGAGTAGGGTGCTTGGTAGTATCTGCAAGCTGGTAAATCAGCTCCCAGGTATAAGAATCAGTTTACCCCTCTGAAAAATCCAACACCTGTTTTTGGGCACAATTACACTATGTGAAACCATCACAGACAAATCTCAGACAATAAACGTGAGGGAGGTGGAATGATCATCCATGTAACATTTTAGCTGAGACACAAAACTAGAAACCCATGTGGGGGAATTTTAAATTCCCCAAGAGGTCACAAGTAAAAGTGTTTAGGAATTAATAGCAAGGATTCTTGTGATGCTCCTTCCCACATTTTTTTATTATTAATTTTTTATTAGGAGCAGGGAGTTGCCTCACAAGGAACACTTCACAGTGCAGAAGGCTACTGTGCGTAGCACTGCTGAAGGGCAGAAAAGAGCAAGAATGTAAACCTTATGTCCAAATTAAAATTCAAGGCAACATCTAGAATGAATCTGTACAGCCAGCCCTGATGTCCTGACCACTGCTTCTTCATTGCTTTTGATAGATAAGGTAGCTGTAGTACGGGTCAGCCAGGCTCACCAACGTGTAGCACAGTCACACTACAGTGAACAATCAACCTGAGGATGTGTGGGGAACAGGTGAAGACATGGCAGAAAAGAGCATATCCTGGGACACAGTGAAGTAAGAGGAATCTTACACCAAACCCCATACAGGACAAATAAGTTGGAGTAAGTCAAAAGGACCCAGCTATAGCAGAAGCAAGTACAGACCCTAGAGAGAAGAGAGGCAAATAAGGACTTTACCAACAAGTTCAGATTCTCTATGGCCTAACAAAGAGCTGCTCATTTAGGGGACAATCGATAACAGAAGACAGCAGAAAACCATTGGGGTCTGCAAATCACCCTCAATGAGCCAGTTAGAACAGGCTAGAACCTTGCCCACCATTTAAGGAGCTGGCGCAGCCTTTGCACAGCACTCCTCCAGATCTGTGGTGCCCTTTTGAAAGGCAAACACCCTCCTATAACCAGTATCTGACAGACAGAGCAACACCAAGCCCTTTATAAAATCAGAGGCCAGCGCAGCAGCCTAGGCCTGGGCTCAGCTTTCTTGCTCATCTCAAAACAAAGAGGCTAGAAAGAACAATGACTGAAAAGCAGAAAAGGTTGCCATCGATGAAGGAGGTAATCTAGATCAAACTCTAAAGGAAATGAGGGAAGGGATTAAAAAAAGATTCACACAAGGAGCGACAGAAGAGAGGTAACAATCCACCAGCTACATCTATTTACACACTGTATCAGGAGCTCAGAAGGACAACCTCTCTCAGACCATTTGAAACAGATCAGAGGAAGACTTTAAGTAGTATCAACTTACCAGTGAAACTTGCTGCCAGAATACGACACTGGCAGGAGTCAGAGGCAACTTTTGACACTCAGGCAGACAGCCCAAACATCTACAGGTACCCCAAAAAAACCCGTGATGATTTAAATGTGTCACAGGGCAGAGAACACAGAGTAACAAGTAACAAAATAACCCTTGCATGTATCGCATTAGTGACCTACACAGAGTCTCTGAAATCCTTCCTAAGCGTGCTCCAACCAAGCCAGAAGACAACTAACCCTCCAGCATTTTCACTCCTCTTGTTACACCCAGAAGGGCCCCAGAAGTCCCATACGTTTCCAGGAAAGCATTTCAAAGCAAAGACGTTGTCTGTAAGGATACCAGAAAACCTTACTGCACTTCCCAGGCGCTAGAATGGATGCCTGGCCATCAACGAGGTGAGGCCTCCTCTCCCACCTGTTGCTCCTCTTCCTCCTTAGCCTCTTGCAAGCGCTGCACCGCACACAGAAAGCTGGGGAACGAGGCAGCCACAGCAAGCTCAGGTACTTCCAGATCGCGCAGGGATGCCCCTCGTATCTGGGCCAGTCAGAGATGCACGGGGCAGGGGAACACCCAGCCACCATGTGCTCCGCAAACTTGCCGAGGCAACCGGCCCGCGGCAACGCCCCCCCCCCCCCGCTCCGACCCCACCGCCGGCCCCCCAAGCCCCGGCGGCCAGCAACGCCTAGAGATGGCGGAGACCCAGCCGGACACCGCCGCCGAGCGCTCCACCGAGAGCGGCAGCCCGGGAGGCGGACACCGCCACCAGGCGCGCCCCACCGACCCGC
>NW_010972622.1:1248883-1249407 GCF_000737465.1 Haliaeetus leucocephalus
CGTGCGCGCTGCGTCACTGCCCCGTGCGCGCTGCGTCACCATACCGCGCCCGCCGTGCTGCCCGTTGTCGTAGCAACCGCCCGGACGCGGCGCCGTGGAAGGCTGGCGGGACGCAGCAGCGCCCCCCAGCGCGGTGGAGGGCGCAGCGGGGAGCAGAGACGCTACCTCCGTTTGGGGGCGGAGCCGGACCGCGGCACCGCCTTCATGGGACGGAGCGGGGCCGAGGCGCCAGTCTCCACCCCCTGTGGCCCCGCCCTCCAGCGCGCAGCGCGTGGGTTACCGGCTCCGTCCGGGGCGGGGGGGGGCCGCCCCCGGGGATTCCCCATCTCCCGGGGGGGCCCCGCCCCGCCCCTCCCCATGGCGGGGCCCTGGGTGCTCCCCGTCGCCTCGGGGACTCACGCCGTTCGCGGGGACCCCCGCCGTCTGCCTGGGCCCCCACCCCTGGAGTGGGCAGCGGGGTGGGACCGGGGTGGCCTCCCTTGACCGGAGCGGGTTGCCCGGGGCCGAGCCCCAGCCCCCGGGCA
>NW_010972622.1:1249426-1256581 GCF_000737465.1 Haliaeetus leucocephalus
CCCCGGGCGGCCCCCCCCCCCCCCCCCGCCGCCCCGAGAAAGGAGCGCCATCCGCCCGGGTCCACCTTAACCCGGGGCAAGCTGCTGCCTCGTGCCCGGGAGAGGCTCCTGCGGGATCACAGGGGCGTTTATCTTGCCCGGGATCAGCCAATATTTGTGGCCACGTCAGGAGAACGAGCCCTTCCTCACTCTCTGCTCCTGCGGAGTCCGGCGCTGCTGTCCTGCTGCCACGCTCTGCTCTCCCAGCCCCAGCGCTGCTGTCCCGATTTGACTTTGGCTTATCGGGCAGTTGGAGGATCACTGTTTGCCAAGACCCCCAAGCTGTCACCTCCTGGCACTGGAGATGACAGCCACCGTGGCTTTCCTGCTCCTGAGCCTTCTGAGGATGGCGGCTCCCAAGGGAGCGTGGTGCCCAGCCTGCGGGCTGGCAGCCCTGGCCCCCACCACGCAGCGGGACGTCCTCATCGCGCTGGCAAAGCAGAGCATCCTCTCCAAACTCCGCTTGCCAGACAGGCCCAACATCACTCAGCCCACGTCCAGGGGGGTCCTGCTGACCGCTCTCCGCAGGATGCGTGCGCAGCGCGTGGACACGGCCATCTCCCCCGGGATGCCCCATGACGGCAGCATCCCACACCTGCGTCCTGGGATAGGCCTGCAGGAATATGAGATCTTGAGTTTTGCCGAATCAGGTCTGTACAGATCCTGCACCCCACGGGCACGGTGGGATGGATCCTGAGGTGGGGGGCGGCACAGAGGGAAGGAAGGTCTTGCCTGTGGGAAGGTGGTGAGAGGTTTCCTCCTCTGCACAGGCATTTCAAAAGCTCTGCCCGGGGGCATCGCGCTCCTGCAAGCAATGCCAGGCTACGCACCAGGCCAGGGGGCACACTGCTGCTGAAGGACTGGCAATGAGAGGTTCCACATCCAGAACCCTTACATCCATGTCCTGAGCTTACCCCAACTGGCCGCCCCTCGCCACAGACAGGGGAAGCACTACTGAGGCTCTGGGGCCCCTCTCATTTACGTATTACATGTGGGGGCAAGGGGGTGGGTGCAGGAGCAAAGATGGACTGCTGTATCATGTGAATTTTTTGTCCATTTCTGTTGAACCCTCCTCGCTTGTGCTAGAGGTGGAGGGGTCAGATGGCCATGTTTTTCAAAACATGATTTTAAGCCTAGACTCCCCATCAGCTTGCAGTGCGTGGGCTTAGACCTCTAAAGCCCATCTGGCTCCCTGCACTCAGCTGCGTCTCCACTTCCTACCCAAAGTGGTGGGCTGCCACATTTCACTCCAGAATCAGCTGTGTTCCTGGGAGGAGAGAGCTCCACAAAAGGTGCTCAGGGGTCCTGACAAGTATCACTGGATAAACAAGGTCCGGTACCCCCCACTTCTCCCAGGCAAATGCAGCCACCTTTGGAAAGAAGCAGAATCACCGCCCCATCCTGCAGAACATCCTTCTGCACCGTCACCCTGCCCAGCCCAAACTGCTGCTTGGTGAGGTGTGGGGGGCACATACTCCCCTTGCATGCCTTTAAGTGGTTTGCATGGCTGCTGTGGGATAGTGAGGGTTTGCCATGTCCTTGAAGACCTCTGGGAACAATGCTCCTCCACAGTACGCTGTGTTCCCATACATGAGGACAATGGGGAGTTGTCTCCTGGCTTGGTGGAGTGTCTGCTGGAAGCGGAAGAGCCGGCGTGAGCCACGGGCCTGAGCCCAGTCTCTCGCTCTGCTGCGCTGTGCCAGACCACAGAGGAGGGGGGTTGTGTCCTCACGGGCAGAGCTGTGCCAAGGAGGCCAGTGCTGCTCTCGTGGTCCCCATCAGCCCTTCCTTTGCAAGGAGAGGCAGCTCTGCAGCCTCAGCAGCAGCAAGGGTGGGACATGCTGGAGCGATGTCAGGTGATGGTTCCAGCCATGGAAAGCAGAGGTAATCCTGGAGGTTCAAATCAGTGTGACTGCCTTAAATCCAAGGCTGGTTTACACAGCCATATGACCCGCACCAAAACCCTCCAGCAGCTTCGCTGACAAGGGGGATATCAGGCCAGAGGAGGTGGAACCAAGCCGGGTCACTGCATTCAGCACCGGGCCCAGATGCTGCTGCTTTAGAGCGGCATAAGAAGGAGGAGCAGCAGCGGTGCAGGAAAGTAGGGGCCCCTTGATGCCTGTATGTGCTGCACCCTGCTCCCTGGTTTGGATATACATCACATTTGCTCTGACTCGGTGGCCCCCGGCCGGAGGAGCCCTCCACCTCCTCCCTTCACCTCCTGATTCTGCTTTCGGTTCTGTGCACAGGGTCCTCCACCTCCCGCAGCGTTCACCTGCATTTCCACTTCACCCGGGAGCTGGCTGGGAGCACTGAAATCCTGCAAGCCACCCTCTACCTGTTTTGGGCAGTCCCTGGCCCCGGGATGCATCCTGTCACCGTCAGACTCTTGCAGCCAGACCCAACGGGGCTGAACATGACCGTGGCCAGCGAGACACGGCTGGAGGTGCAGAGGGCTGGTTGGGCCACACTGGACGTGGGCCGAGCTGTCCAGAGCCTCTTTGGCCAAGGGAGTCAGAGGCTCACTGTGGAGCTGGAGGTGGCGGAGGACTGGGGGTCTCCCCTCCTGGCTGGCCGTGGTGATTCCCACTGGCCATTTGTGGCAGCCCAGGCTCGGGCCAGGACGCCCCACCGGGTCCAGCGGCGCGGCATTGATTGCAGCGGGGACTCTCAGATGTGCTGCCGCCAGGATTTCTTTGTGGACTTCAAGGAGATCGGCTGGGAAGACTGGATCATCCAGCCAGAGGGATATCACATGAACTACTGTGCGGGGCTCTGCCCCCTACACATGGCTGGCATCCCTGGTCTCGCTGCCTCCTTCCACACGGCCGTCCTCAACCTCATCAAAGCCAACAACGCGAACGC
The DNA here is from genome assembly GCF_000737465.1 of Haliaeetus leucocephalus. Classification (NCBI taxonomy): domain Eukaryota; kingdom Metazoa; phylum Chordata; class Aves; order Accipitriformes; family Accipitridae; genus Haliaeetus; species Haliaeetus leucocephalus. The sequence goes on from NW_010972622.1 coordinate 1,252,331, forward strand.
AGCTGTGGACTCCTGCTGCGTGCCCACACAGCGTCGCCCCCTCTCTCTGCTCTACTATGACCGGGACAGCAACATCGTCAAGACCGACATCCCCGACATGATTGTCGATGCCTGTGGTTGTACCTGACCCGCTGCCTGAGGAGGCAGGAGGGCAGGACCTGTGCTGTGCAGGGCTGCCCTCCTCCCAGACCCTCCCCGGCAGTGCGAGACCCGGCAAGCTGCTGAGTGATGGGAACCCTGCCAAGGTGCTTTCTCCTCCTGAGGTTGAAGCATCAAGGGCGATGCTGAATCTGCAAGTCCTCTCTTCCTTCACCTCCCACACGGCTCTTTTCCCCCTTCAGATCTGCCCGTGGATTCCTCTCTGCCCATGAGCCACGGCCCGCGAGGCCATCTCCTGATGGACACCAGGAGGGTCCTTCCGCCTCCAGGACTTCGCAGGGCACAACTCCCTGGGTGGGTCAGGGCAGCCCCAGCTCGCCCTGCTGCTGGTCCCAGACCAAGGCCATGGGGCAGCCCTCCATGCTGCAACACAAACATGTGCTCCTCAGGTAACGAGTCCCAGGAGCAGCCACCTCAGGCTGCTGGGGGAGATAGAAGCTGAAAAGATGCTGGGGGATGGCTAGGCCAGAGGGGAGAGGGCCGTCCATGGGGCCCCACTCCTCAGCTGGACATGAGGTTGGGGCGGGTGAGGAAGGGGAAATTGATCCCAGTGGGAGGAAGGTGTTTCCCTCTCCAAGCATCCCAGCTACCTGGTTTTCAATAAAAGACTCCCAGCTGTCGTGTGCACACCTGTATGTACGTGTACACATACGTGTGCCCTGTCATTAGCCAGCACATCTTCCACCTCTCCCCAAAGTGCAAGGTGGTGGATGTGTCCTAGCACGGACAGCCCCAAGATGGCACAGAACTGACCCACTCTGCTATGTGCAGTCCTCTTCTAAACGACGACTTGATTATAAAACTCAGGCAGCGGGGTTGGGCATCCACCACCAGGACGCTCTGTGCCCAAAAACTGCAGTGCTGCTGGCCCCCATGGCTCTCATGCTCTCTGCCCCTTGGCTGCCTTTCCTGGGGGGATGCGGAGCCCCTGACTTGTCTCAACCAGACCCAGGGCATGGTGTGGGAGCCCCAAGACACAGGGGGCTTGTGATTTCCACCAGGGAAGACACCATTCCTTGGTTGGGCCAAATTTTCCATTCCACTAAAACCATCTGTATTTGGCCATTCTTGTCCCAAGTCAGGACAAAACTGAACAACTCTTCTCCCTTTTCAAGTGGACAGAGACTGCCAGGCAAGATCACCAAAGTCAGGGTGCCCAGGACACCCAACCTTGGCTACAACCCCACACCAGCTCCCTCACTGGGGAGCAACCTCTTGGCACATCTCTGGACCACGGCCTGGAGCAGCTGCCCCCTTTGCTGCCCCTTGCCAGCCTGGCTGGTTGGCAAAGTGGGATATGTCAGTGCCGTGAGAGCTGGGGGCAAAGGGCAGCTCTGACACATCAGCCCCATTACATAATCTCGCGTCAGGGTTTCCTCACTGCTTCCCACGTGTCCCCCATGTGCGAGGGCTGAGAAAGCAGGGAGGGGGTGCTGGGGGTGGGAGAGGAAGGTTCACAAGGGGAGCTCCTGGGGCAGTCCCCCCAGGATGCATGCAGCTGGCTGGGGTGGAGCTGGGTGACTGCAGTCCCATGGTCCACCCTGCAAACACTGACAAACCCACCCCAGAGGCTGGAGACAGAGCTGAACCAGGTGGGAAGAGGGTTGGCAGAGGAAGGAGAGTAGCGTCAGACCCTCTCCCCGTCTGGCTTGAAGGACGGCTTTACATCTGCTGTCCCACTCCAGGATCAGGCAAGGGTGGTTGGAGCCATGACCAGCTCTGGCTGGGTTGGGGCCAGGATGCACATTGCCCCAGAGGACCTGTGGTACCTTAGGCAAGGATGGAGGAGCCACTAGCAGGAGACAGTGTTTGCCCACATTGCATGTGTCCTGAGGCAGGTGCTCCTACTGAGCCTTGCTGGAGTGGGGACCCGCATCTCCCCATCAGGTCGCAGCAGCCACCGTGCTGAGATCCAGTCTTCCAGGCTCTGGTGCCTCCAGGACTTGGACCTGAAGGGTTCCTACTGACCCAGCTGGTGCACAGGCAGGGTGGAAGACTTGGGGATCAATACTGTCTGGGACCCAAGGCCACTTGCGCAAACCCAAAGAGGGTTTGCTGTTTGTTTTTTTCTGTTTTTTTTCCCTTCTTTTTTCCAAAGCCTCTTTTCACTGTCTGTATTTATTGAACAAACAGCTTTCCTGGGGCCAGTGCTGAGCTCTCTAGGCTGCAGCAGGCATGGGCAGAAAGGGGCCAAATGAAGGCGCAGAGGAGCTGTTGGCTGGGCCCTGTGGCCCCATAGATGCCTCAGCTCAAGCCCGAGACCCTAAGCTGAGGCATCTGTAGGTGCCACAAGGCCTCGAGCAGGGCTGGGATGCCCCCAGTTCCCCTTCTTGGCCCTGCAGCACTCCTGCCAGGCACTTCCCCCGCTCCCCGCGGGGACCAGAGCAGAGTGGGGCTGGCTCCACAGCCCCTGCACGGCAGGGGTACCTTGCCTGAAACAGCTCCCTCTCGCTACCTGCTCCCCAAACCCCAGCTCTGCTCTTTGCTGGGCTGCACATGCGCTCTCTGGACACCACAGGACACACAGCAGGCTCTGCCCACCAGCCCTGCAGGGACACTGCACCCTGCCCTCAGGCACAGGGATGGGGGGCATCTCCCCGTCCAGAGCTCCCTGGACCTGTGAGTTGTCACCGTGTTGCCTTCTGTCGCCTGGGCTGTGGTACGGCCAGCCCAAGCCCCACAGGGCAGCTGCATCCCAATGGACATGAAGGTCCTGCTGATTTGGGGTGCCTGGGTTAGCAGCAGCTCCCCCAGGAAGGGTCCCAGTCTTTGAGGACCCTCTCTGTCCCTGGCAGCTTGAGATTAGGGCAGAACACATTGTCCTGGGGGTTTGCCAACCACCTGAAAACGTGCCTTTTCTGGTGCCTTCAGGTCAGAGGTTCCCGAGATAAGCAGGGTCCAGGGTCCCGCAACACAGGCCCTGCTCTCCACACATGTGGCTTGTCGCGCTCCCGTGGCAAACTGGATGCCTGGGTACAGCCTACAGCCCCTTCCCCACTTGCAGCATGGGGCAAGCGTGACCAAGGTTCAGGAATCCCATGGTGGTACTCCCACCTGGGGAACACCACAGGATGATCTCCTGGAGCCAGGCACAGCCCCCTCCCTGCCTGCCATGGGGCTGGCACAGGGCAGGGGCCCTTGGCAGGCAGGGGCCCCCAGCACACACAAGGACCCACTCAGCCCCCACAGACGGTGGCCCAGGCAGGAGCTGTCTATTTATAGCCCTAACAAGCTGCATGTGGAAAAGCGACTATGCGGGCTTCACCACAGCCCTGGCTTATTTTGCAAGTCTTCTCCCTCATCAGTGAAAGTAACCTTGGTTTAAGTGTGATAGCAGAGTACCAAGTTAGGCTCTTCAGGGAGCAGAACAGGAAACCTGAAAGCAGCAGGGTGCTACCTCCTGCTGGGCATCCACTCCTTTGCTGGTGGGAAAAGAGAGAGGGTGAGGGTGGTGTTCACATTGGTGTCCCCTCTCCCCCTGCTGTGACACTGCCCTTCTGCTGGGGTCCCCCGCTCGCTCAGGGGGCTTTGGAGGGGGGGTGTCAGGCAGGCATGCCCAGCTGCCGTAAGATACTGCCGCACTGGTCCCGCTGGGACCAGTAAGTCTGGCAGAGAGCCCGCCCCGCAGTCCCCCTCAGCCTGGCCCAGCATGGGACATGCCACGCAGACAGCATTGACCCAGCGCTTGGGCTGTGCCAGATCTGACACAGAGGGGAACGCAGGGTGCTGTCCCCTCGGCCTCTGCTCCGGGAGAGGACAGGGATGTGCAGCTGCTGCTGGTGGCTCCTGGAAGGAGCCTTTGCCAGTATCAACAGACCCAGAAGCAAAGGTCCAAGCGCGGTGTGCCAGGGTGTCCCTTGGCAGGGCTTGGCTCTCAGGGGAGGGGTGGGAATTCCTGAAAGCCCCCGGTGTTGCCTCGAAAAGGGTTAATTTTTAATTTTCAGTCTCGCGGGCAGCTTCCAGCCAGCAGCCCCCCGGCTCGGACGCTACCCGGGCGTCCGCCCCGGGCGTCTTCAGATCGGCTGGTGCGAGGTGCCGGTGCCCCCACGGCCGCTGCCGCCGCTGAGCGCCCGTGCGAGGGGAACTCGCGGG